>NC_044282.2:72859786-73037286 GCF_004027225.2 Strigops habroptila
GCCAGTGTTTTACCACCTGCATGCTGGGGGAGAAAAGAAAGCAAGGGGGAGAGGATCAATATATACAGTATGTTTATATTCAGCAAGAGCATGTTGCAGTGGCGAGCTGTGATGTGTGTGTTTGCATTGTCTGTGAAAGGAGCCTTAGTGGCACTGCAGCTGGAAAAATAAGAGAAGACCAGGGACTGTCTTTGGTGACAAACTTTCATCTGGTAAGTTACAATTATAATGTAGGAAATGATACCTTAGATCACAACTAATTTGTGAATCCCAGGAAAGGCAGAAAACTGGTTCTTCATCAGGGCTGCAGAACCTGATCTGTAAAAATTTGGGCCTCAGCAGGAGGTTGTGTCTAAGTGTGATTTGCATTTCAATGCTTAGTCCACCACAACCTTTAAATCTTCCTGCAGCACTCTCACAATGGCAATTTTTGTTCTCAGTGTGCTCAAAATACATATTAAAAACTAAAAAATCCTGGTACAATGGAAGTCAGTTGTTAATGGGAAAGAATGTGGCATTTATGCTCAAATTGTTTCACAAAACACCATTACATCAGAGTCTTTCATCATTTTAGGGGGGATCGAGTCCCCTGACTCCATCTTCAGGGGCTTCATGTGGTGCTTGTCACTATCATTCCACTTGCACAAACACCCCAGCCCTTTCAATTTTTATCTGGGTCCAGAACCCAGAATATGTTACATTATTTAGTTTTTTGTAAGAAGCTTTTCTGTAGGAAGAATTCAAAAGAAATAAAAGCCATTTCCCTGGAAAAAAAATGAGCGTGTGAGTGATGGTTAAGGGAATTTCAGGCAGCTCCCTTTTACAGGAGGGGCAGCAGCTCTGCCATCCTTCCCGCTGACTGATGGCTCAGGTCCAACTGATCCTACATAGAGCAGCCACCAGCACTGGCAACGATGATGCTCACATGTTTCCCCCCAAACCTTTCTGGTCAGACTAGGAACCCCGATATGTGCTGGAGATGAATTATTCACGAGAACAGGAGGGTTTCCCTGTGCCACCACTGAATCGAGGAGATGAATTTGCAGAGAGAGGTAAAAAAATCTGCTCCCAACTCCTTTAGCCAAGGAAATGTTCCACGTCAATTGCTCACAGCCTCTTAACCCTGTGTCAACAAAGACAGGTCTTCATGCCCTTCCTCTGTGTTTGTGAAGCCAACTGAACCAAACTCTTGGAGAGGAAGCCAGTGTGCAGAGCTGTCCATGGGCCATAGAAGATGGTAATTAATGTTCTGGCAGAGCTCAGATGCCCCTCCTTGCTGCATATGGAGCCAGGTTTTGTCGTGAGGAGCTGCATACAGCCATAAATTCAAATTTACATTTATTTTGGCAATTTGATACCTGTTTTCCAATGTGTAGAATTTTACTGCCACTTACTCAGATATGGCTGAAGTCAGCAACCCTTTCCAGGGACATGTTCTCCAGCTGATTGAATTTCCAGGCTACCGACCTCAAAGCCCAAGTAAAGGGTGCAGGAGTATATCTATCAGCAATAGGAGAACATCAAACACATATCCCAAATGTGCCTCTAAGTTTCTTTTTACCTCTGCTGTTACTGGAGTTGACAGGAGCATTCTACTGACTTCAGCAGAGATAGGCTTAATGAAGGATGGTTTTCCTATTCACTCATAAAGGCACTTTCATTCCTTCACTCTAATTTGCCATGTTGGAAGCCAGAGTTTTGTTTTCTTGCACAGTGATACATGCTGGCATTTGCAAGACTGCAGCACTTTCACTGTGAACTTTCATTCAAGCTGCTCTCCTATGACAAATGGAAAGCAAATCCCCACAATGAAGGTTACGTCTCTTCTTGAACTGCACTGAGTGAAGTGTGCTATTCCATAAGGAAGAGGCCAGGCTTTGGAGAAGTTATTCCCATATTTGAGTACCTGTGCTTAGAGACATTTATGGGTGGCTGATTCTACAATATAACAAGACACTGACTCTCTCACTGAGGTTTCTGACCTGGGACATCCCAAACAATCACTTTTCAACACTTGCCTTCACTCCACTGAGTGTCTGAGAGCCCGATCAGAGCATTTCAGACTGAAAAAGAAGTCTGGTCCTGAAATTCCTGCTAAAAATAGACTGATAAAAATCTTCCTACAAATGCAGGATAAATAATTTTTCTCTCCTTTGAGGACACTTCCTTGTTAAGACCACTGAAAGCAGTCAGAAGCACAGATCTTACCAACTGCTCTTCAGCTTAACATCTCTGGCATTCAAAACATACAACTTCTGTGTTTGTACTACATTTCCCTAACAGCTTACATCGAGGCCAAACAGACAGCATTCTGCAAAGGTCTTCTAAAATAAGCTTATTTAAAAGAGCAAGGCCAATGCCCAACATATGTCAGATTCTGTGTGTAGAAATCAAAGAGTTAGGAGCAAATGGAATATGTCAGAGCTCATTGGTTTTCCATGCCAGGCTCTTTTACCAAGTCCACATTTCTGCTGCCAAAAACAGTAACAATCCCATCGTATGGACTTCAGCTTTGGAAAAGTGTCTGTACATAGGCTACTTAGCTCAATAAATAAAACTAACACACAGATAAATGTGTTTATCTGGACATGCTATTTATTGTCTCCATAACTGTATTTTTCCTTTAATGGGACACATGCTGGTTCCGTGCTTCAGCCTTAGGCTCTATTAAAATCAGATTAAAAGCATTAGTAATGTAGTTAATTCCCTTTATAATATGCCCATCAAGAGAAAAGAGAACATTAATATATATATATATGGGATTTAAGACATTTAAAAGTCATTCTGCTCCATTTTGATCTCTGCAAAAAAAGGGCTTTTTTTTAATCAAAAAGGAAAACTTTTCCCTCTGTTCAGATAAAGTAACTCTGCCATGTCTTTTAAACCATAGCTTTCAGAATGATATTTGTGATTTCAATTAAAACATGCTATTGTCACTTTAGCCTCCCTCTTTGGTATTTTAAATTGATCCTAATGGCTTTGCCTTAAGTGATTTGCGTCCCATAGTGAATCCCTGTCATTTACAGTACCTCCCACTATTGCCCTCCCGAATAATCACTACCAGATAATCACTTCTTCCCCCTTCTCCCAACATTATTGCTCGCTTCCCCTCTGACTCTGCATGCTGGTACAGTCTGCAAAGTATTTGCTCTTTAACATCTTTAACATATGGCTTGTTGCTCTGGCACACAACAGTCAGGGATTTAAAAGAAGGTTAAAAGCTGCATGAAAACGGCCAAACTGATGGCTCTACAGGTAGTCTCGTATCTCTTCATGGCTGTTTTCCAGGCTGCAAACGGGAGAGTGAGGAAAGAAAGAGCAAGTGGGAAAGAGTGAGTTGTGATTAAAATCCCTCCAGCACCATAACTCACAGTTTAGGGCCTGGTAGGTGCTTCTGCAGCCCTGGTCCACTTGCTGCTCGCTGCTTTCTAACAGAGCCCTGCGAGATGGAGACTGTCTGAGGTGAACCTGTTTAGGAAAGAAAAAGTTCCATTGGAGACTTCCCACAGAAAAGATGCCACCAGCAGAGAGCCCTGAATGGGTTTGGTTGAATGCTAACACCAGAGCTGCCCTCTGCCCCCTGTATCATCCTGTCCTGTAACACTGCATCCCTCGCACGCACTGGGATGCACACGAGGATGCACGGGGAACCACAACCCTTCCCCTTCTGAGAGGAGGATCCTTCCTCCTTTGCCTTTCATGGATCTCATTATTAATTGAAGAATCATTTAGTTTGCATAATAGTCCTCTGCCATACATAATTCCACCCTTTCTCTTTACATTGGCTTATTAAACTAAATAGAGTCTTTTGTTTTTGTGACTCCATCTATCAAAGCTTCTAGATGGACAGGCAGTGCGATGTGAAGAAAAAACCAAAACTAATAATATTGGGAAGCATCTCTTTAGGTACATTCATGAGATCTACCACCAGGTGACTCCATTCTAAAATATCTGTATTTTCATAAAACAAAATGCATTCTTTCCTACACCCTGAACATCACCATAATGCCCCCTCCATAAGATTTAGCACCCTCAAAAAATAGTGTTAAATAAATAGCACTTTTACGTCAGAGATGAACTATTTCTTTTTGAACAGCACATGAAATTGTATTAGAGAGATTCCAGAACAGCCTGATCTGTTCCTGTCTAATCAGACCTGATTAATTCAAATCAAACTGCAAATCTCAGTTTTATTTTGCTTTAAAAACTCAAGATCAACAACAAATCAGCTGTATGCAGATATCACAGAGGCAGTTAACACAGAAAGCCTACACACACGGAGTCTCACAGAGTCAAATGGATATGATTAAACATTTGGAACCATTTATTAATATTTTATATATTCAAATATATACAGAGCAGATAGGACCAGTTGGAGGGATGCTCTTCACAGGGGACTTTATTACATTTATGCCTAAGAAGAGGAGATTCAGCTCAGGTGTCAAAGGGTGTTTCTTCAAAATAGAAGAATTATTAACAAATCCTAGGGTTACGTGGCAGGGTTTGTAACACAGAACTGCACTAAAGCATGCAGTGATCTACACAGATAATCAAAACTGTCCCGTGCGGACACTGAGCACAGCACAATAAATTAAAATAAGATAAAAGAAAACAATCTCACAAATGCAAGATTGCAAAATGCAAAAAAGGCAGCCCTGCAAGAAGTATTTCACAGATAACCGAGCCATTGGTTTGTGTGTTATGTGTATTTGGATGGGCTCTCAGACTGACCACTTTAATCCACATCAGACCAGGGAGACACAGGGTCAGGAGGCTGACTGTGGATTTGGGCGCTTGGCACAGCTGTTTTCCTTAGGTGCAATACACTTGTCACTAGTGGTGGCACTTTGCATTTGCTGTATGGCAGCATATGTGCTTGCCACATTTGGGACCCATTATATCTCTTTCCCCTCCAGCCACTTCCCTTCCCTTCTTGTTAGCTGCATGTCCATATATTCTTCCATTCGTTATTGCTACATTGCAATGCCAGCTCTTTGCCCCCTCTGCTTGCTCCACTGACTAGATACACTGCGGGTGCTCTTCACAAGCTTCCCATATTACAGCCATCTGTAGATGGAGCAGAATTTTCATATATATTACCAAATATATATATATATGTATACATTCAGACATGCTCTATAACAAATCATATCTATTCCATCACCAAACCACTTACCTGGTTAGAAATAATTTTGCTATCAGAGAGAGCACACATTGACAAAGTTGAAGAATAGCCAAGGAAACCTTCCAAAGCACAGTGTAAACCCAAAGTAAAGGCTAAGGTGTAAAAAAAGGGAGGGGGATGGACTATACGTTCACATTTCAGCCCCTGCAATTAAACCCATAGTTACTGCAATAGCACAGACCAATTGGTATATGTTGATATATTGGCTTGCAGATAAAAGAGTATTTGACTGCATGTCCAAAAGAGGTAGTTAAATGTTTAGGCTTGCTTCATACACAGTTGCACGGACAGGACTGGCTGCAGGACTCAGTTTGCTCAGTGCTGGGTCACTGCATAAGACAAAAACAGTTAAGAAGGAATTTGGTTGATACCTCATTTTGAGGGGCTGCACTGCCAGCTCCTAACTCCAAATACACAGCGTTTCCTACCGTGATGCTGGGACACTGCTTCAGAGGAAAAAGTCTCCAGTGTGGAGGGATCAGCTTGCCCAGGCAAGTTCCCAGCTAAGCAGTGCCTGAACCCAGCAGAGGCTCTTTCTCAGGCTCCCTGGAGGTGTGGGTGTGCAGGCAATAAAGGAACATTGAGCTTCACATGAAAGATCTTTGTGCTCTTTTAAAGAAGAACATTAAAAATGTAGCAGCCTCTGATTCACATTTTCATAACTATCACTATATCCTCAATGACTGGTGTTCAGATAGACCAGATCTCCTTCTCATCCCCTCTAAATCACAGCAACCCAGGGGCTGGGAGCTCCTCACCTAGTTCAGCAACAGTTCAGGCCAGCAAAATCCCTTGCTTAGTTTCAGGCTCCCTAAGTATCAGTGACGGACCATGAATTGCCTCTGGCTCTCTCTGCAGCCCCCATTACATTAATGAATGGCATTACATCAAAAATTGCTGCTGACAACTAAATCCTTTCATAAGCCATGATGCTTTTGGACATGTCCCTCCATTCTCCCACCCTCCTTTAAACACACAGAGGAAGAGGCTTGAGAGGAAGGCCAAAATGCTGGTCTCTTTGAGGCAATGATTTGTGAACCAGCAAGAGAAATTAGTTTACTTGCTTTTGGATGCACAGTTTAGAGGCAGTTGATTGGAGAGAAAGAGACCAGCACATCAGCAAGACAGGTTTTCCATTGGTACCTGCTGCTGCAGAGGGGGAGGTCACCCTACCTCTAACACAAGTGACATGAAGGAAAATTCATAACTGAGACAGACAAGGTGTGAGACTGGAAAATGCCTGTCTGTTTTAACGTAAATAGTTACAATATGCACATACATTTCGTGCCATCTCACTGCCCTTACAAATGTCAGGAATGTTAAGTAGGTAGGAGGCCCCTCTAAGCAGTGAGATGTTGATGCTGAGCTCTCATCTCTGTGCTTTGCACGTGCAAAGCATGTTGTGTTCCATCTTCCCAACAGAACAGGTCTGTGTTTGGGTGAATCCTGCTCAGTAGCCCCCCATCCATGTCATTAATATGTCTTCTAATATCTGAAGGGGGTCTACAAGGATGCTGGAGAGGAACTCTTCATTAGAGACTGTAGCAACAGGACAAGGGGGAACGGGTTTAAACTTAAACAGGGGAAGTTGAGGTTAGATTTAAGGAAGAAGTTCTTCACTGTGAGGGTGGTGAGGTGCTGGCACAGGTTGCCCAAGGATGTTGTGAATGCTCCATCCCTGGTGGTGTTCAAGGTCAGCTTGGATGGAGTCTTGGATGACATGGTTTAGTGTGTGGTGTCCCTGCCCCCCGGCAGGGAGGTTGGAACTGGATGATATTAAGGTCCTTTCCAACCCAAACCATTCTATGAGTCTACGATTAAGCAGCCCTTCAGGAATCAAACTTTGCAAACTCCTTGCTGAGGAGCTTGGTACTAAAGGTAAAACCCGGAATGCGGGTGGAGGTTTTCTCAGCCAGAGAAAGCACTTGTAGTATATGAATGGCCAACTCAACTGCTTGGAGAAAGGAGTCGATTCAGGCTGCCAGTATTGGCTCTTACACAGATAATAAACTAGACTGGCCTTTCTCCTGACATCACACTTCAATCAAAAACTTGCTCACAAAATGTCACTTTCAAAGTTGCAGCTTTAAAAAAAAAAAAAAAAAGAAGAAGAAAAAGTCTTTATAAAAAATTCATGGCCACAATGATCTGATAATGCAGCTTTCTGATACCAGCAGATGTTTTGTCTAACATGTTCCCTGAAGCTGTACTCTGTGCCTTCATATCTTTCATTTCCAGTTGCTATCTGCTGACTGTGGGATGTCATGTACGTACCCTATAGCGATGCACAGCAATTCGCATCTAACACCGCCGTGCGTAATGAGCTTCACAAGATGCTTGTCGCAATAACTCCGCACTTCCCCAACCATATGGAACACAACACTCCAAAGCCCACAGACACTTTTTTTTATTACAGTTCAGATCCTTAAAACATAATCTGTGTGATGTCTAGTGAATGTACGTGAAGAGCTGCTGAAAACAAAGTTAACACTTGTTCACATCATCTGTTACAAATGTCCAATTTGGGACAATAAATTTCCTCGGAACCTGTTCTTTTGCTGACTCGTTGCTTTATCTTTTTTCTCTTTCTCTCACGTCGTTTTTTTTATGAACTATGCATATGTATTAAATGGGATTTGTTGTCCCTAGATACCAATTTGCATAAAGTGCAAGCCATCATTGGTTGGAGAGAAGCAAATTACTTCTCCAGCAAGATCACACTTCTTTTTTTTTTTTTTTTTCCCTTTTTCTTTTTTTTTTCCTTTTAATTTTAACAAACCGCAGGCAGAGGCTGTTAACAGCACTTAGCCAGATATGCAAAGTATCCTTTCTCTCCAAAGCAGCTTGATCAATGAGCAAAGAAAGAAGGAAGAAGAAAGGGAAGTGAAGTACAATGCAGAAGTGACCCGGGACTGGGCGGCTAACCCAGCCGTTCACCCGGAAGGCGAGCTGCCTGGCTCTCAGTTAAAAATACAAGTCAACTATGGTTTAGCACTCAGGACACAAAGCAAAACAGTTTGGAATCACCATCCACTTTTCAGGTGTCCCTCGGTGTGTTTCCAGAAGTCCCAAGCGTGCTTGTTATGTTTAGGTGCTGCTCAGCTCCCTCGCAGAAGCCTTGCCATACACTTACTCAGGCTGGGCACCTTCTGAAGGACTGTGTAAGTACTGACTTGAAATATCATAGAATCATAGAATGGTTTGGGTTGGAAAGGACCTTAAGATCATCTAGTTCCAAACCCCCTGCCATGGGCAGGGACACCTCACACTAAACCATGTCACTCAAGACTCCATCCTCTGCTCTCCCCTATCTGACTGCCCCCCTGGCTCCAGTGATGCTCCACAGGATGGCATCTGCCATCCTAGCAGGCTTTGGACAATTCCAATCCCCTTTTTTCCCTGATGCTCTGCATTGTGCACACCTGTGACATGTTGGCAAGAACGTCGGCTACAGCAACGTTGATAGATTCCCAGGTT
Organism: Strigops habroptila; assembly: GCF_004027225.2. Taxonomy (NCBI): domain Eukaryota; kingdom Metazoa; phylum Chordata; class Aves; order Psittaciformes; family Psittacidae; genus Strigops; species Strigops habroptila. The sequence goes on from NC_044282.2 coordinate 72,868,449, forward strand.
CAGAGCTAGCTCTGTAGGAGCCCTCTGCTTCCGGGGAGGAGGAGAGACAGAGGAGGAGAAAATTACAATGAGGGGATTTTACCGAAATTTCAAGAAACAGATTATCTAAGCAAACCTGTGATGCACAGGATGATGTACGAACTCACCAGCCCAACACTAAAAGGATTTGCAAGCCTCAGTTACAAAGTGTGGGATATTATATTCATTAAAGGGAACAAATTAGCAAGGATGCTGAATCATAGAATCAACAAGGTTGGAAAAGACTTTAAGGTCATCAAGTCCAACCTTCACCCCAGCACTGCCAAAGACACCACTAAACCACGTCAATAAGGGCCTCATCTACACAGGTTTTGAACACTTCCAGGGATGGTGATTCCACCACTGCCTTGGGGAAGTTTCCAACTAGGTCTGAACTTCTTAAGTGCTGGGACATTGCTAGGTGAGAAGGGTTCCCCTCCAAACATACTCTTACTCTGTTGAGCTGTCTAAAAATAACTGCAGGATCTGTCTCTCAGTAAGTGTTCACTCAGAGTTTGATCCCAAATCCATCAATATCATGTGCTTGGATTGTTTTACCTCTGAATTTAATGGACAGATTATACTCTTTTAAGAATGGTTCCTGAGATCACACAGAACATTAGTAATTGATGGCAGACACTGGACAATTAATCTGGGCAACTGTGACAACTGGATGCTGAGGTGCCTTTCAGGGAGCTGTAAATGCCAAAAGAACAAGCAAGGACCCAGGGTGTGCAAATTCTTAAGAGAAAGTCTACATTTCCTTGTTACCTTTAGCATCTATCCAAAGATACACAAATACCCACAGATTTTACATTGTGTGATGATTTGAAGGTGGAAAAATAGTTTCTGTCTGCAGAAATATTGGCAACTCCTTGTGGCTTTTGCAAAAAGGCAAAAATCCCACAATTTCACACATCTCTGTTGCTTTGTTTTTGTATTGATGTTTGCCGCATCTAAAAGGAATAAAATAGAACGTAAAAGAAGATCCTCACTCCCAAATGATTGCAAAAGCACAAAGAAGTTATGCAAAGATTATGAGCAAAACTCACAAGAGGGAATTAAGTGCTGGCTTTGAAAACGGGGCTTTTTCACAACCCAGGGCACTCTCACTGTCAACCAACAGAACCACTGTGGGACCAGGTGAAATCACGTTTGGGACACGTACCCTTAGATGGATTGGAGCACATGGACCTTGTCTCTCTGAATTTGCTGTCTCAAGGGACAGGAAGGATCAACAACTTCCTCTCGCTTGACAGCCCTGGCAGGCTCGAGAGGCAGTCCAAAAGGCAGTGCCTTGGTGCCTCTGTACAGGTTCATCTGCAGCCTCATGCCTCTGGAGACAGCCCTAGCCAAAGAAATAGATTGCCAAAGCTTAGCCAAACGCAGCATATGAGACCCAACTGTAGAGCAGGCACTAGATAACATGCAATCATGGCCTCCTACTGCAGCAAATTCTACATAAACCCAGGCCTTTGAAAGAGAAGTAGTAAAAAAAAAGGTGTTTTTCTCATTCCTTATCTGTACCTACTCCATTTCACCTAAGGCTGGCTATTAGCTCAGCTGGTGATGTCACTTACTTCACTGGAACCTGTTATCATCCAAGATTTCACATAGGATTTTCTGTTTTGTTAGCTGTGTGCTTTGTGCAATGTTGTATTCCGTTCCATTAGATAAAGGGTTAAGTAATTCCCGTCTTACCGGTATAGACTAAGTTCTACTCCCTGTGGGTTGCTGCCTTCCCATTGGCTACAGGGATGACCTTGGAAACAGACAAAAATGATGCATTGTTGCAATAAATATTATAGCTCGCACCTGGTTCGAATTAAATCTGCCAAACAATTGCACAGACAGTGAAAAGAGAAATGTGTTGGCTTCTAATCGGGTGTTCGCTGCTGTTTGATCTGGATTATACAGCCCCCCACATGACCTCGCCTTCCTGGTTCTTGTTTTTCTTTTCAGACTTGTAGAAAGGGCTGGGTTGAAAGGAGTCTTCTCAAAGAGGAACATCTCTGCCTAAAAGGACCAGAAAATGGATGGATTTATACCAAGAGTCAAAGTAGTTTATCATAGAATCGTAGAATCAAAGAATCAATTAGGTTGGAAAAGACCTTTAAGATCATCACGTCCAACTGTTAACCCAGCACTGCCAAGGCCACCACTAACCCATGTCACTGAGGGCTTCGTCTACACAGTTTGGGAACACTTCCAGGGACAGTGACTCCACTACTGCCCTGGGCAGCCTGTTCCAAAGGGTGTTCACCGCCTGAGCACCCTTTGGGGAAGAAATTGTTCCTAATCTCCATCTAAACCTCCCCTGGCGCAGCTTGAGGCCGTTTCCTCTTGTCCTGTCACTTGTTACTAGGCAGGATACCACACAAATCTCCATTATGGCTTCTTGGTTTCATAGGTCTATTGCAATCTTCTTTTCCTTCACCTCCTCCCTCTTCTCCTTCTCTCTTTTACACTTCAGAGCTTAAACCAATTTCTAGCTATGAGCAATCAGGATCAGGTTGACTGGGAATCCGGAGGCTTTTGCAACTGGACTTCAATATGTCAGGAAAACAGTCCAGGAAGGATTTTGCTGCTAATGTCACCAAAGAAATGTAAACGGAGCAGTGATCACCTTTGCAGCTCAGAGTTAATGCTACCTTGGGAAGATTCTGGCAGCTCTTGCCTATCAGACCTCACAGACCAGTCATGGTTTGCAGTTCAGCATCATGGTTTTCACTCATTATGTTGATTCTCAAGTTCATCTCCCACTGAAAGTGCTTCTTGGTGAATGAGCGTTTAGTTTCTTGCATATCTACCTACCCAGGCTGTGCATGGCTCATATAGATTTACTGCCTGCTCTGTGATCTAGCCCTATGGACAAATGTGCAAACAAATGTAGCAAATGTTGACAATGTTTTCCTTAAAATAAGAAAAAATGAGGAATTACTATTAGCTCCATTTTCTAAATGGGGACTGGAAGCCACAGCTCAGCCAACACTTCTGGCTGTCAATGACAGAAGCAGTCCAGCCCCTTCGGTCCCTGCGGGGTCCCTTTACTCACGCTGGGATGAGCATTTGTGCATTTGTATTTTGGAACTGATTGAGGAACTTCTCTGTCTGAAAACCAATCCAGGGAGGAATAAAAGAGTTTTCCTTTCAGCCACACCAACTTCCTGGTTTTGGTTTGCACGCAGCCTGGCAGGATAGGACTGAGCAGCCAGGACAGAGGGAGTGCATGGCAATATTGTGGATGGAATTGCATGAGATCACAGAAGAAACATGTAGTGACATCAAGAAGACAATGTAGGTCTCTAGAATCCAGAGGTGCTTTTCTCTGTTAATGTCACCAACCTCACAATCAAGCTAGTAGTGTACCAGTCCTCCGAGCCACGCAAAGTTTCTCATGTGTTGACAATGCATCTCAGAAGTATCATGTTTGGTGGAATTAAATGACCCTCTGCTCTGTCAAAAATTAATTATTTGGGGGTGGAGGTTGCAAGGGGATTATTTTAGTAGCCATACTAATGAAGGTAGGATCAAGACAGGTTAAAAATAAGCCTAGACACAAAGAAGATATGGTAAGGGAATAGCTTAGCCTGTGCAGAGTGATGAACCCCTCCATCAGTATTATTATGGCAAGAGTTCTGTTCAGGAGGAGAGGCAGAACTACAGAGATATTTGCAGGGTTAACATATCTTCCTCTGCCTGATGCACTCTCTCTTTCCCACTTTTCCCTTGATGGCAGGTAATAAAATGCCTGCTGGTACCCCCCATGACTGGAGGTACCCAGAGTGGTTCAGCCCATCGTGAGTGCTGTGCCAATCATTTAACAATTCCCACAGCTGCCTTTGTGAGAAGCCTCTCTCTTAAGCCTCTGGTTTAAGAATTTAGAGTAATCATGTAAAAATGATACCCCTGTGCTCTATGATCCGCTGAATCTCACTAATGCCGGATCCCAGAAGAGGGCTTATTAATGAAAAGATGCAATGCCTCTCTCTCTGCTCATGTTTCACATGAATATCTGTCATGGATTCGGCAGTAAACCTTACTGCTGATAAAGTAAGCATAATGAACCTCCGTGCTCCACGAGAATGAAATCTTGGACTGATGAAGTAGTTACCTGTTCTACTTTCCAGCACAATGGCAGGCTTGAGAGGTAAAAGGAGAAGTACTCGGCTGCTATGGGAATAGCGGCGCAGTATCGCAACCTCCTAAATCTTGGGTCTGATTTGCTAGCGGTGCCTTCGGCTGTGTGAAAAGATCAAGAGTTTGGAAGGGAGCAGTTTGTAATTAGCTGAGAGAAATGAAATTATGCTTTATTGTAAATCACTGAGTCAACAGAAGAAAGGAGGTTTTTTAAAGGGACAGCAACACCTTGAGGCTACTCTGCGTCCTTTCAACAGTACACAGTAGGCAGAACCTCAGTCAACTCTTGCCAGTTGGCTAGCTTTCCAGAAAGGACGAGCACCAAGTGTTCTGCAAACAGCAGCATCCTGCTACTTCCAGCCCCTGACATCTAACCAGTTTTCAAGAGGGCACTGAAAATACTTTCAAGTATTGCCTCTGTCCTGAAGCTCCTTTGCTAATGACAGCAGACTTTGCCATCAAGAGTTTCAAATTGTTATAAATCCTTTTGCTGTAGCTGCTCAAGACCAAGCAAACAAAGAAAAACCCCACACTAACAACAAGAAAGGCTTGATTCCATGTCTATCCATGGGAAAAGAAAGCGGCTGCCCAGAAAGCATCATGAGGCTAAGAAAAGGAATAGGTAAAACATTACAGGCAGCAGTGCAATCAGTCTCTATATTTATCTAAGGCCCTCTGTGATTTATGGTTTCCATTAAAAGGAACACATACTTAATGAATTACCCCTAATCTTAGCATCAGTAGGATGGTATAGGACAAGCAACAAAAGTCTGGAAGGTGTCACTCTGGAGTACACAGAGATTAACTTTAAGTCCAACAACCAGACTATATCTGCTCAGCGCATCTCTGATACCTGGATTGTGACTCATCTTTACAGAGCCAGCCCCATGGAACCAAATCCAAACTTCCCAAGCCTTTGTGAGGCACAAATCTGAATATGGAAAGTTACTGCAGAGATGGCAGTGCTGAAGAGTGAATATAATCCCATCTCAAACACTGGTTATTATCCTCTACAAGTCTAGTCAATGATTTAAACAACCCATGAAAATGTTAGCATCATCCCTTACTTCAAGGGGATTCTCTGGTTAGAAGGAATTTTAACATCCTGAAACTCGGTCGGACCTTAAACCAGGGGCTGCATTTTGTATTAGCAGCTTGGATATAACTCCTGGTATTATTAATACCTAAATGCCCCATATGTTGTCTTTAGAGAGGAAGGCAGTCACATCACCTTTATATGTGTGCTTTCTTCCCTTTGCTTTTACATTTCTCCAACACGCAAAATGTACTTAACTCACTGCTTATTGAATGAAGGATTAGTATTATTTTCTTTCCTCCAGTGAACTTTGTTTCACTTCATCCTGCATATATTTTGCTAGGCTGTGTTTTCCTGCCAGCACACCACTGTTCAGCAAACTACCATACTTAAGGCCAGCCAGCTAATACAGTGATACCTTTTTTACTCACAAGGAGTGTTTCTGTAATCATGGTTGTGCTTGTGGTATGAATGACAGCTTACACCAAAAAGCACAAAATACACTTCCAGAAGCTTTGCCGAGCTGGGACGGAACTAAAGAGGCTTCAAACTGCCAGGACATTTGAAACACCAAGGGGAAGACTTGAAATGTGGCCTGCTACCTAGCTACTGTGTCAGCATAAACTGTTAACCAGGGACCGTGAAGGGAGCTGCTTCCCCATCCTCCCTCTACTGTGCTGCTGTATCTCATGTTGAGCTAGACTGGGAGCACTGGGAAAAATGCCCTGCTTTGGGCCCTGTAAAAATTAGTGTAAAACAAATAGGCAGCAAATTTGCAAAGGCTCTGTATAAGGTTTGCAGTCTTCCCTTTTTGTTGTTAAAGTTTGCTTATGTTGCTCAGTAGGAAAGCAAGTAGAAAAGAAGGGTATCGTTACAACTCACTATGCTCTTGAAAGACCAGATGGGAAGCTCCTGTTCACATCACTGCAGCAACACAGACCTCGCTGGTGGAAGTATTTCCTTTTTCTTGTGGAATTATACCTCAAGTCCTGCTATGTAGTTACTCTCTGCTCCTGCGAGCCAAGCTAGCTGCAAGATCATGTTATGCCATGCTTATAACCTCGCACTAAAAAAGAGGAGATTACAAAGGGGGCAAAATACCCTAGAGGGTTCCCCTTTATCAGAACCTTCCCTGTCAGTTTGCCTTCTCATTTCCCAAGCTCTTGTCTGATTATTAGTGTACTGACAGAATAAAAATAACCTCATATTCCTACATGAATCATAAATAAAACCCTTTTATTTCATCAAAGAGGTTGGCAGGTTTATAGTCCTTTGCAATGCATGCACGATGTGAATGACATACCTTTAATTTTGCTGACAAGCTTGTCGGGGTCCTAATGAAAAAGAGTGAAAAGTGGGTGACTTCTTTAAAGGTTTAGCAGTTGCTTTTTGGTGAGGATATATTTCACCTTGCCACTGTAATCAAGGAGCCAACTGATCTTGGTAATGAACTCTTCAATTACAGTCCACTTCTAACTCTTCAAGAATGCCTAGGCAACAATACCACAGTGATTATTGCTAATATTACAGATTAAAGGAAGCTGGGGGGAAAAAGGCAGGGGAAAAAGGAAAGAGAAAACCTGAGCAGTGTCCTTGCTTCAGCTTCAGGTATCAGGGTGCATCAGCAATGAACCAAAAAGAGTGATCAAATTCCACATTTTGGACAGCTACATTTTATATCGCTGTTGTACACCAGATAGTAATAAAATCACTGCTCTGACCTGTACTTTGACATTATGAATTCCTCCCCGTTTGTTAAACTAGCCAGTCTGCTTTTAGAAACTAGTATCAAGTATGGTAGAGGTTATCTTGGGACAGCCCTATAAAAAACGATAGTGCCAAGTATGGTGTCTTTCGCAAGCAAGTTTCCTGATAAAGGCTGCACAAAGAAAGAATGGTCCAGAAGAACAGAAAAGGGACACAGTACAGTCAGAAATTCCTATTTCCCATCTTTCATAGACTGAAAAGTTTAACTGCTGCAAAGTGGGAGGCAAACAGTTAAAAATACATATTTTTAGCACTGAGAAAAGCGTTTTCCCCTCCTTCGACGCATCCTTTCTTATTTCTACTTTCATTTTGCTGTCTCCTGTTTTGCTCATGCGAAAGTCATGAACATCACTGAGTTTGCTTTCCGACCACAAACAAATTGTCAAAGCCACAAGCCTTTTCCCTTTCTTAAAAGTCCTGCTTTTTTGGAAAGTCTTCACTTACTAATTCGGAAAGACATTAAGGGAATAGGATCGCTTTATTTGATATCCTGGAGCTTATCCTTTCTTTTGCTGTCAATTCCTGCCTTCAGCACCGAAGTTTGGGATTTGGCAAGTTACCCCTGCCTGATGGCTGTTCTTTTTGGTTTCTTCTTTTGGTTTTGGTGACGGGGGTTTAGCTGCTGAGAGCGACATAGAATCATAGAATAGTTAGGGTTGGAAAGGACCTTAAGATCATCCAGTTCCAACCTCCCTGCCATGGGCAGGGACACCTCACACTAGACCATGTCACCCAAGGCTCCAGCCAATCTGGCCTTGAACACCGCCAGGGATGGAGCATTCGCAACATCCTTGGGCAGCCTGTTCCAGCGCCTCACCACCCTCACTGTAAAGAACTTCTTCCTTATATCTAACCTGAACTTCCTCTGTTTCAGTTTGAACCCATCACCCCTTGTCCTATCACTACAGTCCCTGATGAAGAGTCCCTCTCCAGCATCCTTGCAGCCCCCTTCAGACCCTGGAAGCTGCTCTGAGGTCTCCACGCAGCTTCTCTTCTCCAGGCTGAACAGCCCCAGCTTTCTCAGCCTGTCTTCAGCAGGGATTCAGAAAGGGTTGTGTGTGCAGGATTGAAGGGAGATGGGGCAGAAAAGGGGAAAAAAATCACGGACAGTGAGTTTCAGATCACTGTCTTGTCAGGATTTTACAAGATTCCAGAGCTGCACTTTTAATTTTCATTACTTTCCATTTCCCTTTGATAATCTCAGAAGCAGTATCTATTTTTATGAGGAGCTTTTCATCAAACGTGAATATCCTCCTTCCTCAAGGGATTCCCTAGCCACAAAAACATCAGGTTCTGTGAAACATTAGCTAATCCCAGTTAGAGTTACTTGACCCCATCAAGCTAAGAAATAAATTTTACTCTTCATGAGAGTCCTACTGTTTACACTCCAGACAAAATTCTTAGATCTCAAAGTTTTCAAGAGGAAAAGCATTTTTCATAATGCCAGAACACTGGCCTGAAAGACCTGGGCCATACAAGCCTGAAACTGTTTCTTGTTTCAGATTAAATACATTGACAGACTTCCTCTTGACTGCGGCTGACACCAGTGCCTGGTTTTCTTGGCATAAAATCCAAATGGGTAACGGTAGGAGCTGTTACTGGCAACAGCCAGTCTTATACTCTACACATCACTACTTCTTGCCCTCAACCTTCCCCCATGGGGCTGCACACAGAGGAGATTGCCAAGAATCAAAGCACTTCTCCCTGTTCAGTGCAGACAACACACACTTCAACGAGAGGCTTGAAGTTTGGTGAAGCTCTTACAGCAAGTGTTTGCCTGGTGCCTGGCCACGTAAGCCACTGTGGCATGGCTGGGTGAGGGAAGCAGGAGCAGGCAAGCAGGAAGCTGCTTCCTGCAGGAGAGGAACTCCCGTAGAGCAGAGCAAAACAGCTTTGGGGATGCATTCAGAGCTGAGAGAGAGCAAAACACATGCTCCATAAGCAAGGGCCAGAATCTTTCCAAAGCTGTTTTACTCTACTGTAACACATTTAACAGTTAGAATCATCCCAGCACATTAGCTTGGTACATTAAAAGTATACTGTGTCACACTATGTTTTAAAACATAGCATAGCTCATTTTAAAGGTGAAATAGAATGTGTTTTGTACTTACTTAGTGCCTTCCTTAATCAGCATAACCCCAGTGCTTTGGAAAACAGGGGATCAGGCACTCTGACAGCAGCGGTGTTACTTGTTCAGCTGTTTGCAATGAAAGGTCTTGCTAGAGAAGGTTAAGAAGACTCACATACTCCAAAATTATCAGTTTGTTATCACTATTAATAATACTTTATAGTACTTAACATGCTACTTTTAATCTTCAAAGCACTTTGCAAATATTAATTAATCCTCACAATCTGCCTGTGGGGTAAGCAAACGCTGTTGCTCCCAGCAGTCGAGTCACACAGTTAACTGACTTGCCCAAGTCTAGAGGGTCGGGATCAGCCTCCACACGTCCTGCTCTGGTGCTCAAAATACTTGAAAACAGCATTTCCCTTCTCTTCGATGGGATGCAAACGTGCACCACTTTCATACGTGAGATATTTTCTTATAGCACTGGCTTGAAGTGATAACTGCGACTTCAGCATCTTGAACAAGGCTGTAGTTTTCTCCCTTCCCACATATTTCTGCATTGATGCAAGACGCGGACAGTTATCACCTGATAGTTAAAGGACTAGGTTCATGGAGGAACTCCTAGCTGATATCTAAAACTACTCCCCAAACTTTGCTTTGCAGTGGAGAATCATGTATGTGTGCACAAAAGTGATCAAAGAGCCACAGCTTAAAGCAGAAGTAGACTTCTTTAAAGATTTATGAGGCCACCATCACTTGAGATATAATTGTTCCACTGAAAGCAGCCTGCGCTGATTAGCCTAATGTTTGCCTTTTTTCACTTGTGGGTTTGGGTTGGTTTGGTTTGTTTTCAAGCAATTTGCAATACTTGAAGTGCTAACGAACTCACCAAGGTTTAGGGGAATGAAGGACAGGTCCATGACGAGGTTTCATTTGTCCATGCTTCTTCGAGTTGGTAAATCACACTGCATTGCTTTATTGAGTGTCCCTTTAGGAGTATATTGGAAAAAATTCTATCTGCCACAATTAATACAGTGCCTAGTGCATCACGCTGCACAATCCTGGCGTCGGAACTCAGCGTTCTCTGGGAATCCTCTGGTCCCACACTGGATGCCAGAAAGGATAGTAGCTGTGACATGTGATACAGCTGCTGATAAATGGTGGGGATAATGCAGAACAAAAAGGCTAATGAATTCTCTCCAACACCACACTACTCGCATGAAATGAATATGATGATGACCCTATTTGCTACCTTTTTTTTTTTGGCTAGTGAGTTACTTCACCTGCATGTTAGTTCTATATGTCTGTACAATGCTATGGAAAGACAGACAAAATTAATGTCACCATCTCCCTTCACTTTTAAACTATGAAAGAGCCTTTGAAGGTACAGTAAACCAAAGAAGCCAGTAACTAATTATAATCCATTGTACTGGACTTTGAGGAATAATGAATAGAAACTATTCCCCATGCGCTTACCAGAGTGCTTTGCAGAGACAGCGGTGCCTTTGTGGGAGAGGGAGATCCCTTCACTGGACCAGAGAGGGAAGAAATGGGATTGTTAATGTATGTAAGAGGCAGGAGGATTTCTATGGTACTATTTCATTGCAGAGGCAGAAGGTAGCAGAGCCAATCATGAAAAGCGTAAAGGTGTGAAGGCACAAAGATGGAGAGTTGATTAAAAGCACCATGGGGAGCGTGAGCGAACAAATCAATGGTAATGATGGAATTATGCCTGAGCGGAACCCAATAGTCTACAGTGTCCTGGTGACTTGGTGCTGGGGATTAAACGTTGTGACAAGCAGAGCTGAGCCGTTGTCCAGCCTGTCGGCACTCAGAGACACACTGACTGATGGGATGGGTTACGCTACAAAACAAGGTGAGGTCTGTTGAGGAAGGACCGAGCTCAACGTAAGCACCTCTGCACCCCAGAGGGATGTGATGAGTGAATCCTGCCCATCCAAAAGCCAGGGTGAAGGAGCAGTGGTGACAAGAGATGATGGGAGTCATGGCTGTCACACCTGGGTGAGTGGGACAGGGCAGAAGCATGAAGGAAGAAAAGGTAAAAGATGAGAGAAGGGACCCTGAGGGTGCTTGGTGAGGTTGGAGGTAGCACCTGGCGGGGATGCAGGAGAGCAGAGCTGCGGATGCTCACAGCGGTGGGCAGAGACGAGAGGCGGCAGCACTGGTGGCTCTGTGGAGCAGCAAGGCAGGGGCTCAGAGGAGCAAGCAGGAGCCAGAGGAGCACAGATCAGAGCTGGCTGCAAAAGCACTGCCAGAAAGGCCTGAAGCAGCCTGGAGGGAGGGAAGAGAGGATTGGAGCAGCCAGCAAGATCAGTGCAGGGCTGGCTTTAGCTGGGGCAGCCGTGGCTTAGGGCTGCCAGCACTCACTGGGCTTGCCCCGTGCTTACAGCCACTGCCACATTAAGCAGGTTAGTATCAAAAGTACCACAGAAGCTGCCTGAACAGCAATACATATATGAGCAGTCTTACACAAATACAGCTTTAGTTCCCTTCTCCTTTACTATTTCAGGGATTCCTTTGTGGTATGAGGCGTACATCTTCATGTACATATATACATCCCAGATGCCCCTATCACAATGGCATCAGGACCATTAATCTTACCTAGTTTTGAGGTTAGTGACCTCAGGAGGAAGGGTCTGAGGCCATTTTGCCTGCCCCAAGATGGTCATACAGTGTTGCCACAAAGGATGGATGGAAGGATGAGTAAATGGTGCCTATCAGGGTAGACAGAAAGTGCTGAGGTCTATAGATAAGTGATAAAAGCATAAGTATGGCTGTGCTGCAACACTAAGCAACCTGGAATTTTTCCCTCTGATGGCATTAGCGACGTCACCCCAGAGCCAAGTGTAAAGGCAGCATGCCTGTACAAGCAATTCAAGGGTACAGTTTGACCTCAGGCCTCATCTGACAGGCAATGCTCTCACACCACGGTGCCAGAGGCAGGCCTTTAGCAAACACAACAAAGCCATACCTGCCCCTTTGGCATGAGCTCACGGTGGAATAATTGAAAGCTAAACATTTTCAAACTCAAATATTTGCCAAGTGGTGAAAGAGGCTGCTGCAGCCAGTGGGAAGCTGCTCCTAGGTGGCCTCAGGCAGTTCAGATCCTGCTTGTAGCTGGGACCACTGTGGTGGCCTCAGTTAAGGGACCTTTAAATTGCTGGAGTCCACTTGTGCTCTCAGCAGTCAGACCACTTGGGCAGGAGAAAGCAAGTTTTAGACATCCAGAGCCCTGATCTCCAGAAATACAATTCTCAAAAGGTAAAGATTCTCAAGTAGAAAATGCACAGATTCTTTCCAAATGGTCTTAATGAAGATTACTTAAATGTGGACAGATAAAATATCCCATATGTTAGCTTCCTACAGTAAGGAAGGAGATACAGGCCTGAGCACAAACTAATAAACCACTCAATGAGAGAAGCTCAATATTGGAAAGTGAGAAGCTGGGATTTAGCTGCGTCTTTGCTCTTTTCTAGTAGTAGCAGGTAAAATCCTGAAAGGAAAGTACAAAGCTCAGAACTGGGCTGGAGCATGTGTCCCTGGATTAGCCCATTCTCCAGATATGGGTTTTTTCACTCCTGAAAGCAGTAAGCACCAGAAATTGGAGAGGGAGATCTAGACAGGGCACAAATATGAAACGCAAATACAAGACATTCCAGTACAGACCCTTCACTGAAACAAGCCCTAGAGCAAATCTGTCTATTCCTGTTGATGACAACGCAAAGGACTTCAGCATAACACTATTTACTCAGCTAAATGAGAGCTGTAATGCTCTCCAGCCTTAGAAACAAAACTTGAAGTATTTTAAGTGTAACATTTTCAAACACCTGAGCATTTATTTGCATGTGGCTGTTGCCTTCAGTGGGAGCCACTGCTACAACCACAGGCACTGCTTTGAGAGCTGTCTCAACAGGCGAAAAGGCTGTGTCATGTACACTGGAAAATGATGCCCCTTTGCTTCAAGCTCCAGCAGAACCCAGAGCAAGGAAATGCAGACTTAGTTTAGACACAAATAGAAGTAAAAATACATTTTTAACTTTGCAAGTTTCAACTTTCTGGAGTCAAACTAGCCCTAAAAACACAGGGACAACTTGATTTGACTTCTTGCCCTGTCAAAAACTGTACATTAGAGGCGTCCCAATCACATTCCATTGGGATGAAATCTACAGTTTAGCACTGTCTAGGATTCAGGAGTCAAGTTTCAGACCCATTTGGCCATTGCTCAACTCAGTTGCCTTATGCATGTCACTTCACCATCTTTTACCTCACTTCCCTTCAGTAAATTGGGAATAAATACATTCATCCTCTTGGAGATCACTGGATGAGAATTAAGTAGTATTATTAGGTATGCTCGTACTAAATGGGTGATGCTAATGTAGGAAATAACATGTCTTGTCTAGTAAAGAGCATTTTTTTTTGCACATAAAGATGCTGGGAAGTTTTAATAAGCACCTTGACTTTTGCCTTCATACTGGTGAGAGTCACCCACTTTCTTACAAAAGTCTGTGGTTATTTATGTGCTAAAATACATGATAGAGCCTTTCAGCCTAGTCTTCTTGAGCTTTTCAACACAGTAACAGAGCATGCACTGAGCTCATATGGTCCTGTTTGTTCCAACCTCAACTCCCCCCAACCTGAGAAACTAATCTTTCCCAGGATGAGGTTTCCTTTAAAACCATGATGTAGTAATCCTCTTTCTAATAAAGACTACACAACTGTCTTAAGCTTTGCCCATGCATGGAAGGCCCTTGAAAAAGCCTTTGTTTTTGTAGATCCAGCAACTTTAGAAGACAGGAGTTAGTAAACACCAGGCTAATCATTCTGTCTCCATTGACAAGCAGTGAAGGAGTTAATTATCTGCTTCTTTTCACTAATTCTGTGGCAGACCTTAGTTGTGCATATTAAATGTCCAAGCTACCAGATTCAAAGAAAAACTTGATCTCAATTTGGCTACATATTAGAAGTGCCATTCCCTGTTGTCCTACCTAGCACTGTTAATTGCATACATTTAGCCCTCTATTGGAGAATAATTTAGCTTCAGATTGAAAAGAAACAGCCCTGGCCTTGGTTATTTTGGCATACAAGTCTCCAGTATGACTCTGTTTTCTAAGCAGACATTAATGATTCTAAAACTAATATTCATTGTTTGAAGAGTCATAGCAGCCTTGGCATTTACTTAACCTTTTGTCTCATGTATGAGACTGAGTCAGCCTAAATCCTTTTCTTAATTAATATCTATTCTTTCTTTTTTATAGTCCAACATTATTTATTAAACAATTTGCATGCAACAATCAGAGTTGAGAGATTAGGAAAAAACCCCACTGTAGGAGCAAGCTCACTTAGTACAGCAACCACCATGAAACTGGTCCTCCAGCTCAAACAAAGCTCTGAGCATGAATGAGAAGGGAATAGGGAGTTAGTAAGGTCAGGTAAAAAACCCTGGAAAATCAAGTCCCACCATTCACATATTAGCCCTAACATTAAGCTATTCCCTACTAAAAGAATAATTCTAGAGGGAAAGAGATAAAAATACTAATCTAAAAGAATAAAAACCAGGGATTGGACACCTCTAGTGAGTATCAGTGATATTAGCTATGGTTGTGAGTAAGTGCAATCACTGAACCTGTTTGCTTATTGCTGGGGTAGAAAGAAATTATCACTGAAGGTTCCTGTAGTGTTTCACAGGACAGCACTGTCTGCTCCATCTGAACTGTCCCAACTGGAGCTCACCTATTTTTCCAGTGTGTTTGTTTCTATCTACTTCTTTGCACTTCTGTGATCACAACTACTTTGCACATGCTCCTGGGTGTGCAACAAAACACCCTTATGAATGTTCAGATTGACATGGAAAATGGCCAGAACACCTTTGGCAACGAAAATAGAAACATTTTGGGGTTGCATTACCAGTTGCATGACATTAAGGAAGAACTGGCTTGCAGCTGGCTCACATATAAATACACACGGAAGTAGAGACTCGAGCATCTTTCCTCACCTATTCTTCCAGCCCGCAGCTATGTGCAATCAGATGCTTTGCTCAGTGGATTGACTATCTGCAAGATGAGTGACTGAATCACCTTTTGTATCTTACCAGGGTTGAAGACAAACCGGACCTACATGAAAAACTATAAAGCTCTCCAAACTTAGAAGTCATAAACAACGTGGATGTGATAATATGAACCATACCTTGCACCCGTTAGAAGACTCACAGGAATAAGATTCACTCTAGGCATTGGCATCTATGTCATCCTAAATCTTCTGTTAGCCAATGATCCTCAACCTCTCATGCTCTTAGGATTTCCCTTCTAAAAGGCTTTCAGAGATCTCTGGGTACCACACAAAGCTCTTGACCCATGTCTTTCCCATGAACCCACAGACAGTGAACCCTCCTACCCGTACAACAAGGTCCTAAGGGCCTTATGCATGATTTACCGCTTTGCAGGCAGGGAAGACATGGTGAAGAAACAAAGTGGGACTATTGCTTAGGGACCATTCCTGAGAGCTGAACTGGACCATTGCCACTACCTCAGAGCTGATGCTCCCAAAAGAAACAGTCTAGCCCCAGGGAAGTGTCATTTTCTTCAGAACTACCTCACCAATGTGGCACTACTTTAAGTATTATCTCAGGCATATAGTTCAGCAGGTAATTTCAGGGCGTGAACTTGGACAGCAGGTTTTAAAATCCAAATGCATGTCTGTAAAGCCAACATATTAATAACTTAACAGTTTTCAATAAGACATCAACATTTGCATGCATCTTCCTACTTGTTATGTGCAGTACTACAGTTTTTAATGTTTCTTGGATGCTAGCCAGAGAGTCTGAGTCCCTAGTTAGTTCATCTATTACTTTCTTGCCACAATAGATCTGGGTCTTGGCCAAGTACTGGACTCATACTGCATACAAAAACACAAAATACTCTCCCTTATCTATTGCTAGTCTTCACTTCCGAGGGAAGGGGGAAAAAACCATCATAAATTAAGATAAATAACTAAATACAGAAAAATCCAGCACTAACTGTAGTAGAAGTATTTTTAACATCTTTTAACACTATGTGTAATCAAATGATTTCCTTATGTATTTCTACTGTCTTAATCTCCCAAGAGTCTAGTTCATGACTATTCACCTGAACAGGAGAGGAAGATCTCTTCTTTAAACTCCTCCTGGAGCTCCTCAGGCTTTCCACAAGAATGAACAAGGTTACATGACCTGAAATAAAACAGAGGAGGAACAGGCTTCAGTACCATCCTTCCTTTTTCAGTGTTTCTCAACCTATGGACTATGAAAGGGCTTAAAGAGGCCATGAAGAGCTAGAGGCAGGCTCTGGTTTACATGTGACCTTCAAAAATCTTATCAGTTACTCAGGGCCTCTGGTGTCTTCAGAGGAAGAGAGATGAACACAGAGGAGATGCCTTTTGAAAGAGTTTTGGAAACATTGCCCAGTGCAGCTCTGATGGCAGGACAATGAATGTCGCCTTTTATTGTGTGTTGAAGGTAGCAAACTAATACTTGCTTACATTAACAAAGAGCAAGAAAAAAGGAATGAATGATGTAACCATCCTGGCTGTGGTTTTACAGCCACTTCAATCCACCAGAAGTCTGAGCTGCCCTTGAAAAGGCTGCTCCTGACCGCCCAGCACTCATGGGACCATTTTTGCCCACTCAAAGATGTGGCACTTGATGAGAGAACTAATAGGCTAAAACATCGCCTGACCCTAAAAATGCCCCTTGATGCTGCTGAGCACACAGAAACACAACACTTAGAGCAGGGATGAGGAGATAGGGATGGGAATGGGAAGGGTGCCTTTGGGTACCAGCCCCATTCATGCCGACCACGCAACCACCACAGAACCTGAGCCAAGGACATGCAGGGCAAAGCCAAGAGCAGCAGGGGAGACATCTCATCTTCACCTGGGCTGCAGCTAAAATCACAACTCAGTCCACATGGAATACTTGGCTGTCAGTGTAACACTAATCACTAAGTCCACTGGGTTGACTTGTGAAGTTTTGCTAATAATACCAAGGTAGCTGACAAGTTAATAGAACACATGATTCCTTCTGCTTGAGCTGGGTGAGTATTTTTTCCTGCTTAATTTGCCCAAACAAAGCATCAGTGCCTTAATTTCCGTTATTTCAGAAATGAGATCCTCTTGAAGAATGAAAGGATGCTGTGTTCGAGAGGGAGCTCTTTTATGAAGGCACATAATAATGGAAGCCATTAAAGATACTTGTAAAAATGATTCAGGTTTTTCTATCTGATGACTAACTAACTTATTATTGCTCTTCTTGGTCAGAGATTGATGGGAATTTCTTAAAGGATATAGAATTATTTAGCGAGCTGCAGGATAGGTATGGGCTTGGAATACACTCTGTGGTAGTGTGAGTAATAAGAAATGTGGCTGTTCATTTCCTCGATGAATGAACCAAAGCTAAACTCAGAGATAGCAAGATGTCAAAAAAATAAACAAACCCAAACCCAAAACCCACACAACAAAAGCCTAACAAGGGAAGCGGATGTTTATTACATGAATCTAAACATACACTTCAGTAAAGAAACCCCAACTGTTAAGAAATTCAGGTTCTCATGGGCTCTATCTCAAGATGCTATAGGAACACACCAGCGTGATCTCTGAAAGGACTGAGAAGCACCAAAGACTTTAAAGAACGAGTTTAAAATCAGATGATGCTGAATATTCAACAGCTCCTTGGGAGGGAAGAGAAAGAGAGAGACAGACTGCAAGGCACGGAGAACAAACCGCTTCGCTGCTTGTAAGAGCTTTCCACAAAGCTCTTTACAAAGCAATGACGACAATATGTTTGGTCAAAGATTTCTATGCAAGGAAAATTGACCTCTAAGACCATGAGTAACAGAGTCATCTGATGATTCCCTTGATACACATGGATAGCTTTCATTTTTCTCTTTCAGATTATAAGTGACCTTAGAGTGTCTTGAAGCACCTTGTCCCCACTCTGTTGAAAAGCAAAGAGGGAGCAGAGCATCTCTAGGCTGACTATGGAACTAAGGGAAGAGAGCAGATAGCATTGGAGGAGAGAAGGAAATGGAAGGCAAACCACTTTCCCAGGCAGCTGAAAACAGTGTTTGGTTCCTTTCACGACTGATTTGCCAAGTATTTTCTGCAATAACTGTTCTAAGCAACAAACCACAATGATCCATATGCCCAGGTGAAACAGTAACAGTTTCCTTTCTCTGCCTGAAACTAATAAACCTACTCTAGCTCTTTTCCAAAATAGGTGCCAACCAGGCTAGGTAGTAGCAGGGAGCCTTCTGCAGCTTGACACCCAATTATTTTAATATCCACTGTATCTTCCCTCTCTGTGGGCTCATTGGTGGTTTTTTCTCCTTTAACTTTTTGAAGGCACACAAAGAATTGAATAACCTTTTCTCCGTGTACCTGACTGCAGCCACATCACTGAAGGGGGTCCTTTCGACACGTTAAAGGACCTGAAGTGTCTGACAACATGGCACTGCAGTCAAGAATCTTGCCTGGGAATGGAATAAGAAGATTTATTTTATTTTTAATATTTGAAAGATTTCAAAAAGCATTCAACTGGATTTCTCACTAAGAGGATGAGTGAAGAGAATCCTTTGTAACTAAGCTGGGAGGCCCAAGTCTTTTATCCATTGTTACACAGTTTTTCCCCAGGGCAGAGTTAGGAAGGCCTGCAAGCCCCAGAAGCTTAACAAGGCGAGTACACTGGGTGGGCTTTTCTGCCATTGCCTAAGCTCTTCCTGAGGTAGGAGCTGTCAGAGCCAAGCAGGTCCTGTGCTCCATTTCAGCCACCGACAGAGATTATTTGGGAAGATGCTAGCAATGGAGGGGAATCTGCCCGGCCTGCCTGCAAGTGCACAGAGGTGTACACACAAACCCTCGGTATCGAGCCACCCGTATGTCTGCTTCCTTAATAAACCAGAAGTAAAACCATTCCACAGAAGATTAGTAGCGAATTGGCACTTGGATTCATCACTGTGCATCAGACTTTGCCAAGCTGCCTTTTCCTGTCGGCTTTTCCAGACTATCATACATGACTGGGTAGCTGGAGATACGTTATCTCCTTCAGAATAGACTGTGTAAAAGGAAGAAACTAATGTGACTGTACTGCTAACACCTTTCTTTTTGCCTTTCGAACCTTTCACTTCTCTATGTGAAATCCCTACAACCTTGATGCAAATGAACCAGTGGGTTTTGATCACACGGACTTTCGTACATATTCCCAGAGCCTTGTTTACTGCAGTGATGGATTTACCTGTCTTTCCCACTGATGTTTGGAAAGTGAGAACTTGCCTGAGTGATTCCCAAGTGCCAATAATGTGAGAAGGAGCTCAGGACCCAAGGCAGGATACCGAGGGCATATTCTTGCTCTCCATCCCCCCAAAATCTTAATCAAGGACTTGCCCAACCTAGTGCACTACAAAACCATGAATATGCAAGATCTCTATTGCTAAAATGTTGCTTGGCAGCATTTCATAGCGCTGTTGGTGTCTGTGAGACCTTCACTGTTAATACAGCCCCAGAGGTGCATGAACTAGGAGCAGCAAAAGGCAGTTGTCTACTCATGTCCATTTGCGCCTCAATCAATGTGTCAGAGTTCACCATTCAGAGTTGCTCTCAAATAAAAGGGGAAATAAAACAGCTTTTAAGCAATTAAGCACCTCTTTCCTGAAACAACACTTGTTAGATCCTAATATAGTGAAATTTTAAAGGCAAATGCCTTATGTATGAGTCCACTTCCCAGAAGCAGGAGGATATAGAGTTTGTAAATAACAACGGCAATACAAGTGATGCCTATTTGCTTACTTGATCCCACTGAAATTAATGGTCTGTGGTTTAGGTATGTGTCAGTGCCATAAAGCAGGACACGCTTGGAGACCAGAAAGTGTCTGCTTCATGTGTTAATGATGGAGTTATGGACTGGCAGCAGCCATTTCATAGACAAAGTTGCAGGAGGATTTTTACTCTATGCTCGACTCTCCCTTTTTACACTGCAACAAAAAGCTGAAGCAGTTCCTAGGTCAGACCTGGGGCCAAGGTTGAAGTTTTTCTGTTAAATTTGAAAGGGATCCAGCTAGAGATTTTCAAAGGATGCCACCCCTGAGAAAACACAGCTTGCAAGCACAGATTGTGCCCCTCCTAGCACTTAGGTGTACTCTTCCACAGGGCTGAGTCTGGGTATGAACAAAACTGTGTTCAACAAGATTATTAGCCCCCCTCCCCATCCTCTTCTCCACTAAAGCTCTTCTTCTCTAGCCCCACCATTCACAAGGAGATGCTCGAATAATCCAAGAAAAAAGCATCATTCTAAGGAGTTGTATTTTAATGTTTATGCTATGGCTTCTTGTATAATAGGAATAATCGCCATTGCTTTGTAGTACACTTACAACAAATAGCTTTTGAGATTGCTCAAACACTTTAGCTCCACTTCAGCTCTTAATCAAACTCAGCAGCTGTTTATTGCAATTACACTATAAAGCAACAGACATTATCCCTTAACTAACTGTCTTATTAATATAGGTAGTTACACAGCTATTTCATAGTTAGTCTTAAATAACTGCTTTTAATTATTTTATTAACATAAATAACCATCTCCATAAATTTCAACTAAATGCATATGTGGGATACGTAATTTAAAGCATTGCACAAAATTGCTGCTGTTTACTAATGGTTAAATTGATGTCATTGTGTAACTCAATTCAAATGCAACTTTAACTTACTTGAATTTTTGATCACCGTGGAACACCTCAGACACTAGAACTTCCTCAGTATTGAAATGGGCACTGTCTGGTCTGTCTTCTGGTGCTCTATTTTCTTTGCCATAGTAGTTTGCTGTCAGAGTAAGATGTCTTTTTACCCACAAAACTTACAATTCATTATCCCCACTTAATTTTCTCTTCTCCCTATTCCTAGCCAAAGCAACAGATGAAACTGGATTGCATTTTGCCTTCCAGATCACTTGCGCAACTCTGCTTTCAATGGAGAAAAGGATTTTGTTTTCCTGTGCAATGCTGGATCCTCCATGTCTTATGCCATTTGTTCTGGTAGGATCAAGCTCTTTGCCTTCAGCTAAGGGGAAGCAGACTGCCTGACCTGGCTAGAAATATCTTTATTCTTCCTTCCAGGGGACAGGTTATTGTTTAGGGGCCTCATTCTACCCCAAAACCCTCCACTGCAGAGCAGGGAACACTTGTACCATGCCACAGATTATTATGTGCCACCTCTCATTTTGCAGCATGGTCTGCCCATCACACTGGCTTATTCAGAGCTCTTTTCCCCAGAGCCCCTGCTGTCAGGGATGAAACAAAAATTTCCTATCCTTATTCTGTTTTAGATTCCTCCCCTGAAGGATAAAGAGGAAAACACTTGCTGAAGAACAAGGAGAAAAGGAGAGGGACTCCCTTCAACACTTGTTTGCCATAGACATGAGAACAGAAGATGTTAGAAAGCGCTGGGAGAAACTCAGTGGCAAATGTAAGTCAGGAATAGGGTGAAAATAAGGCTGGAAAATATAAAGGTGCAAAAGGAGATGAAGAGGCCTCACATACTTTCTTGCCAGCCATTTTCTTCTGCCACACAAACCTTTTTGATTTAGTTCTATAGTTGGTGCAAGGCCCTGTAAATGTGAACTGCTACCACTCAAATCAAATCACAACAACCCCTCTCAAAAGTAACCGGGGTGTAGTGAAAACCAACTGCTGAAGCCAGGAACATGCAAAGGGTCTTGATTTGATTCTCAGCAGCTTTTAAGCTGCAGAACTATGGAAATCGAGGCATATTTGGTTCTTGGGCATCAGTCAATGTCAAAGATGTTAGAGGAAAGCAACAATAGGAAGAATTTGGTCCATGAAATCCAACCCACTGATGGCGAATTCTGCTAACTAACAAAGCCCATCCTATTCTCTGGCTGCTAATTACAGGACACAGTCTCCCTCCAAGGAATCATTAAAGACCGGCATTTCAATGCATGCACACACTCTGTATCAGGATGGAGGGTGCCTCAGTGACACCATGCCTATGGAGGAGTGGAATGTAGCTGGAGACAACAAGGATGAAAACGATGATTTATTTATTTGAATACTTCTATCTAAATGTAACAGGTAACATGAAGGGATAATTACAGGCTCTGTCAGAAAGGGGTTGCTGATGCTGTGATCTGGCAGACGCACTAAGCTCCTCAGGAGACGAGCTCTTAAAAGTTTACAGACTGCTGGTGATTCAGTACAAAGAGATTTCACAGAAAAATGTAGAAACTAAGAAGTGAGGGAAGACATGTTTAAACTTCAGGTAACTGAGAGTTATCAGGGTTTGGATAATTGAAGTTCCAATGTATATTTGCCTACACTGTCGCTCACCTTTGAGCCCTACCTAGGCATCTTGACATTTATGTAGTCTGAAATCCTGAAAGCTCTGAGTTTAGACAACTAAATTGTTGCTTGTCAATTTAGTCTTGGCTGAAAGACAGGTGTTTTGTTTCAGAGGAATCCTCCTTTCAGACTCCTCTATTCCCAAGCTCAGATTACTGAGCTAAAGAACTATCAAAAATGAAATAACTTACAAGCGGGCAAAGACATTTACATACCTTGAACAAAGGAATTCTTTGGGCAAAATAGGGGGGTTTTAATTATTGCTTGGGTTTTGTCATATGGGATTCTCAGCTCCTGCTCTCTGGTGGGAGCTGGAGGAGCTTGGAGGCTTTGAAGGTTCCTACAGTTTTGGAAATGGGGTAGATCCTTTGCTATTGCTATGCAGTTTTATAAGCTTGTTCTGCTGAATGCAGGCTCTGAGCAAAACCCTGGACTGAAATCCAGCTGAGAATCTGAACCAGAATTCTCCAACTATGTCATTCTGGAAGCAGGGACACAAATAAGGCCACTATACACACAACAGTCAAATGCCAACACTGCAAGCAAGGTGTATCTGTTAGCTACATCTTAACATCTAATTCAAAGTGGCTCATTATTATTGGGCCTTCATTACTATCCCTAGTAAGTGACTGGGATCCTTTCCTATAATGAACAAGTTCTCTCTTGGCACAACTTTGCACAGGCAACTAACACAGTCCAAGAGCTGCACATGCTGATGGTGCCATTGGGATCCCACATCTGACTGTGGCTACAGTTTTGTACTGTTAATGCAATGGGAAGTGAATCAGGGAGCCCAGAAAACAGCTCAGGCAGAAGACGGCACCATCCATCTGACCCCAAATTTAGCCTGCCTTTGAGATGCTACTGCCTGTGAGCAGCAGAGGAGTCCATTACCCTGAAATGCCTCACTGCAGAAAGCAGCAGCGAGACCTACAGTGCCCTGACCCAACCCTGCCTACACTCGTGTCCTTTGATCATTCAAGTTTTCCTTTTACCATTCCTCTGCATCTGGGTGCTGGTGACCACACACTTACAGCTTCTTGGCACTGTGGCAGGCTTTGGACCTTAATTCCTTTGTTTATGCCATTAAGTGTGCTGAAGGCAACAGAATAGAAGCTTCATCGCACTGACCTGCCAATAACCTCAGCTTTGACCTGGAGGGATCGTGTGTTCTGGCATAGGTTAAAGGGGCTCATTTAATTTAGAACCTTAAGCTGGATTTGAACTGGAGCCCCAGAAGTAAAAAGCTATGGGTTTTTATCTGGGAAGCCACATGGTTCTGGTTTCCTGATTGGTACTTGTGACATCCCAGTATTGGCAAACCACGGAGATATTAACTGTGTGCTCTTTCTGCCCTTAATTGTGGCCAGCTAGTCTGGTTTTTCCTTCTTTTTTTTTTTAAAGGATTTGAGTGACAAAGTGACTATGCATATCATTCCACATTTGAACTGTAAGACTTCAGTATTTCTACCTCTAGTGTGTAATTGGATCAGCTGCCAGTTACAGAAAGGAGCTGGGTGAGTATTAAGTGTGTGGAAAATGAAGAAGAGTCCAAGTGTGAAGGGGAGGAATAATTTGACAAGGCCTGCAGTGAGCTGTACGCGGTTTTCTAGTTCCAAAATGGAGTAGGTTTTGAAGCACATGAGAAAAAAACTGGCTTTGATTTATTAGCTTTGGTTCACAGAATGCTAGCCACAATCTTGGAGTGACTCAAGGCATACGGAAAGCCACAGTCCCTGCCCCAAGGAGCTTACAATGCCCACATTATCATATCAAGGATGGATGAGTGCCAAGCTGGAAAAGGGGCTGTTTTTATCTGACTCGCTAAAGCTGTGCCTTGAACAACCTTGCCAGGCAGCACACAAATCTACTGCCCTGCGCTTGGGAGGTTAATGTGGTCATGATATGGTGGTCCTCAAACCATTGCACCTGATGCTTTTCTATAGGTCCCCACTGCAACACTTGGTTTCTTCAATTTGGAGTTTCTCAAAGAACAGAATGGAGCTAATGTAAGCAGGAAGCATTTTAAAATCTATTCTAAAAATCCAAAGTAAATCTCAGCCCTTTAAGAAGATGAGAAATAGATGAGGACTTTGTCCAGTCAAAAAGTGGGGGTGTTTCTATTGGAACAAGATGTGGCCTTGCCACTGAGCTCCCCCTTTAACCACAGTTATGGCAGGATCATACAGACAGAAGAAATGGCAATTACCTGGAAATTCATGGACAGTTGTCCCTCAGCTGTACAAATCCACCACGCTGATCTGTAAGGAATAAGCAAGAAACATTCATGAGTGGTGCAGAGAGCGTACAGATATGCCACGTGGATTGACTGCCCAGTGGCAGCCAGGATACACACAGTATTGCCAAGAAGGTTGAGAGAGTCAAGAACAACTGAGCTTTGCTATCTCGCAACCCTAGGTTGCTCTGAGCTACACTTGGTGGTTTACTGCCCATAGGACCAAACTGATATTCTGGGATTTGGAAATTCTTCTGTGATGCCTTCAATAGCAGCCACTGTTGAGAGGAGCAACGTCTAAAAGGGCCCTGAAGCTACAGCTGTAGAGTCATATCCTTTCTCACTGGCATGAAAGCTCTGCAGACAAGTCTTACAGGCAAAAATACAACAAAAAACTAACTCAAAATCATCTCTCTCTGACTCTCCAAGGGGGGTAGGGCATTAAACAGAATGCCCTACCTCAAAGGAAGTAAAGATTGGATCAGAACATCTCAGAGAGACAGAAAGGGAGCGATGGCAAGAGGCGGTAGTGTAAAGGTTTTATCAGCATGAGTTTGGGATGACCACATTACTCATAGGTCACTGGGCTTTCCAGCTGAGTAGCAACAGATGAAATAAGGAAGACAACAGCCTCTGGATTTGCAGGTAGCAGCTGCAGCCAAAATTGTAATTTCAGCAGCCCTTTTAGTTTGGAATACGCATGGTGATGCTCAGAAAGTGGCTGACTTTGTATGCAAAAGGGAACCACCGTGAGATCCCGCTATCACCATGAGATCCCACTATCACCAAGTAAGCTCTAGAACATCAAGACAATACTTGTGTTGTTAGAAGGAGGAAAACTTCAAATACC
Source organism: Strigops habroptila (assembly GCF_004027225.2). Taxonomy (NCBI): domain Eukaryota; kingdom Metazoa; phylum Chordata; class Aves; order Psittaciformes; family Psittacidae; genus Strigops; species Strigops habroptila. The sequence goes on from NC_044282.2 coordinate 72,893,958, forward strand.
AGGCACTTGGTCTTGCCTACAATTTGCATACTCAGTATTTCCTACTCCTGAACCAGAACAAGTACTTCAGAGATCCTGTGGTTCTCAGCCCATTTCCAGCAGGAAGACACAAGGAATGGGTTATCCTGATGTGAATCCACGACTGTTATGGCAGAAAACACACACAGTTCTTCGTGCCTTACAGCAACAGCCACAACAATGAGATTTTGTTGTATAATAAAGACATTATAATTTATTTACACCAAGGTGATGCCATTAAGCCAGGCACTGTAAAAAGACTTTACTTTTTCGGAAGGTACCATCTAATCAGCTATACACACAAAGATCCCAGCAGCTGAGTGGAAAATAATATTGCCATTCCTGACATCTCTCAAATTAGCAAGAGCTTATAATGAAGCTTTTGTAAGACAGCTCTTTCAAGGATTTGTCGGATACCTCTCGTGCTGGGAACGGATGCACACGGGGTAACTGCCCTTCTGCTCTGTGCTTAATTCTCTCACCTCGTACTATGCTGACTGTTTCCTGCACTCGGAGATCTCCTACTTGTGTTTGAACTCTCTGAATACTCTCTTCAGCTACACGCAAGGAGCCAGAGGCCTCGGTAACCTTCTACCCCAGTAGTTCTTTTCCTGCAGTCTGGAAATTCTCTCTCTTTTTTTCCTGTTTTCTATTTTTTTATTGGCAAGATCCAGGGGGATTCCCCCTTCCAGTGCGGGGATTTATGCTGGGCCCTGATGGCACTGATTGGTGACAACAGCAAAAACACCCTGTGCCACACCACTCACAAACAGAAGCGTCTCATTTTGCACAGGGGGTTAGGTCAATATGTTGATAATTTCAGCAATTCTACATTCATATTAGTATTGAGATATGTAGAAAATGATGCGTGCTTCAAATAACTTCAGTGAGCATCATGATATGCCTGTGTGAATGCTTGTACATTTTTCCATGAACTCAAACCAGATAAAACTCTGAGTCTTGATTTTCTGCTGATATAAAGCCACAAAGATAATGAAATTATTGTTATGCCAGTTTCCACCTGCAGAATACCTTACCCTGAAACATCTTGGTCCCTCTGCCTCCTTCATGCAAGCAGAGGGACTAGGTGCCAGCAGGGGAAGGTTTCATGTCTCCTGCCTCTAACTCTCTTCAGTGCTATGAGTTTGCATAAGGAGCTGGAGGCTGTAGCTGCCTTCTGCCCTGGCAGGTTTTCCTTCTCCTTCATTCAGGAGATTGTCTTTCTCTTTTCTCTAATGTAATCATCAAGGCAATTCCCCTTCTGCTGCCCAGCTTTGAGAGAGCAGCCTGATTTGTGTTTTTACCTAAAAATCCCCCAGAAGTCATGAGAAGGCTCCCTGACTTTAGTGGGGATGACCTAGCTGAAAAGGGATGTTCCCAGCCAGGTCCTTCCTTGCCCAGTGCTGGTGTTTGGGCAGTGGAAGCTGCCCAGGCCATTGTGCCACAGTGCTCTGCCTCCCAGCACAGCTTGTGTCACCCTGTTACAGACAGTGACAGACCCAGGGAGAGCAGAGGTATGGTAGGAAGGTACCGGAGCCAGGCCCAGCGGCACTGGGAAAGCATCACCAGAGGTATCGGTCTCTGCAGGGCAGAGGGAAGCAGAGTTTAGGGCTGTGGAGGGGATTCGGGAGAAAAAGTAAGTGGCAGCTCTGAGATGTTTTGCCAGGATATAGGAAGAAGAAAGGAAACGTGAGACAAACAAGAGGAGAAACTCATTTAGGAAAGAAGGGGGAAAATGCATGGAAAACATCACAATAAAGGAACCCCATCAGTATCAACAACCCAAGGAGAAAAGATGGATAGCTGTGCTAGCATGAGGGAGGAAGGATAAACCAAACCTTTTCAAACCAGTAAAAAAGAAAAGCAAAAATGGGGGAGGAAGCCAGAGGACAAATAAAACAGAGAGAGAGGATTTCTATGAGCATGAAAGCAGAGGTCAGTACCCTGTGGTCATTTCCAAAGAAAGGACGAAGTAGAAGCGAAGGAAAATTCCTAAATATAAAAGACTACTTTAACCAAATGAGACAGTGACTGCTCCTCTATGATTTTTTGGAAGGTTTGCTATTAGCATATCTGCAATGATAAATGCCTTCATCTGATGCCAGCTTTCTGTAGGCAGAAATGCACACATGCAGCAAATCAGTTCTGCCAGGCAGACGGTGAAGTAGCAAGAAATCATTTCCCCCCTCATGCCACGTGGCACTGCTTTGGTCCATGCACATGCCCTCCCCAGCATAAACCCTTGCAAGAGGTGCACGGCAGGGCAGTAGAGCAGGAGGATATTTAGCAATACCAAGGATGAGAACACAAATGTATAATTATCCTGGGAACCTAGAGCTTAATTTGTGTCCTGTCATGCTGGCAATGTCACACCGTTCATTAAGCCCACTAAACTCAAGCTAATGTCTCAGATGGCCTCCAGAATGCTTTGGAGCACAGCTCCAAGCACCCTTTTCCATGGAGAGAGTAGCACCTGAGTCACTCCACCGACTTGAAGCCTGAAAGAGGAGCCATGGTAGGGATGTGCAGGCCCAATGCTGGGCTCTGTGGAAGAAGAGTGGATGGAAGAACTGAGCAAAGACTAAAGGCTTCCTTTTGAAGATATCACTCAGGCTTTTCCTCTAGCTCCAGAGGAGGGCACATGCCCTACTCCATGGGAGGGAGGTAATTCCAATTAAGCCAAGATAATTTTGGTGTGTAACTCTGTATTTCGAATGACAGAAGGAACCATTTTCCATGCTGGCCTAGCCTTAAAAGTAAAGATGCATGGGTGACCCTTTATGCAGAAGTTTGGTGGGGTTAAAAGTTGTGCCTACTGATGTGTTTTCAAGCAGAGAAATACCTGCAACCAATCCTTAGGTGTTATAGTACATATGGGCAAATGGTATTCTCACTTCCATCCCATCAGCGGGGCTGGATGATTAACAGTTATCATTTCAAAGGCAATATTCTGCCTGTTGATCAGGGCCTCATTCTGGAAGGGATGGATTCAGGTTGACACTGAAAGTTGATTTTGCAATGTACAATTGCAAAATCATGTACATGATATGTACATATATGTACATTCACTTGCAACAAAAGAGCCACATATAGTCCTTCGTTTACCAGTAAAATCCAGTTAGCTTCTGCGGTATCACACCAACCTCAGTGAGATGACAGCCTGGCCTCAAATCGTCGATTCCACAAACTCCCAGATTGTGCTGCTACACAGACGAGGCTGTTTCAGAGCCCAGATATAGTGCCCAGATCCCATAGTCTTTACTCAGACTTCAACTCACTGACTGTCATGGAAGTATTGCCTTAATTCAGGATAGCATCTTCTCTAAGAGTGCTCCTGTGCACATCTTATTTGCCAAAATAAACATGTTTTCTTTTGTTTTCTGGGGTGGGAAAGAAGATGCAGATGAATTTTTTTACATAGAAAAAACCCCCACATCCTCTTTCTCTGAAGCAGACAGCTTAGAGACACAGAACAGCCCTACTTTGTGCCACACACACCCCCCTCCCCGCCTTGTTCTCTACACCACCCCAGTTCCACCCTTACTTTAAGATTAACTGTCTATCTGTAGATAGACTGTGCTATCCTTAAGGCCAGATATTATTTGGATTTAGTTATCATATCAAGGTGCATTTGTGCTTCTAAATGGGCAGCTGTACTGTAAATGGAACACAAAGGAGCAAAATCCAGCCTGTTCCAGCATGGGTCCAAAGCCCAGAGTGCCTGCGATGCTGTAGTCTTTTGTTTCAAACGCAGATAGAGAAAACTACAGCCCTTTTTGTTTTTCCATGACGGTTATAATGCAGAATATGAAAAACTCTTGGGATGGTTTAAGCTGCAGGGTATTCTCCCAGAGTTCTGTCCAAAAATAATCTAGTAAAAATGTGGACAGAGAACCATCGACCTCTGCTTTCCCCCGAACATATGCAGCTCTGATCAGTCTGGTATTTCAAGAAAAACAAGGTCCTGAACCCTAATCCTCAGACACATAACAAAGCGCACTTCACAGCTGTGATGCACAGCTACTATCAGCTCTGAGGCCTGAGTGGGTCCCAAGACAATGCCTCCTTTATCACCCAGAGGACAAATATCTAGACAGCAATATTTTCTGCTTGAATGCTTCAAGCATCTCTCGCAACTCCTGACTGAAAGAGAAAACTGAGCTGAGAGTGTTTGCTGAGTGATTATTTTAATTTACTACTTGATGTAAATCTAAATGAACTGACATCCAGCTTGAGATGGACAGAAAACAATCATTGTGGAAAAAAAGAAAGGAGGCTAATATTACAATATCATTTGAGTAGCACAGGTTTAGGCAACTTTAGCAGTGGCAATGTAATAGATAGCGAGGCAGGGTTTGCATTTCCTTTTCTTCCCTCAATTACCATAATAAGTTCTGTAATTTTAGGGCTGTTTATTTATCAGGCGACGATAACAAAGACGCTCAGAACACAGGGTCTGAATGCTGCAAAGCATCACAGCGTCAGCCTTTGCATGCAGAGGGATTGCTGATTCTCACACACCTGATTATCTGTGTGTACGTGTGTCGAGAAGCAACAATAATCCCTTTTTTGTTAATAGCTAAAATGGCACAGGTTTTGCATCTGGCTTGAGGCAGACTGAAGGGAAAAAGGGTTGAAAAGGAAGAAAACTTCCTGGTAAAGTTCTTGAGTGCTTTAAAAACCTGTCAAGTCACTCTGCTGGGCTTTCTCGTATGAACAATAGGTTTGGGACCTGGCCTGCCTGCACCGGGGAGCCTGTCACTGCTGCTCTCTGATCCGGGTTTCCAACGTTTGATGGCTGCGTGGTGTCACAGAACAGCTGGAGGAGACGCACCCCGGCTGAGTGCATGAGACGGAGGGGGAAAAACAACAAACAACGAGCAGAGGAAGAGATTTCTTTGTGAGGCAGCAGACACACGCGTCTGGGCTCTGCCAGAGCGAGACGCGGCACCTTGCGGCACGGCCTGTGGCCCCTACGCCAAGATAAGCAGACAGCACTGCCCCACGGGACGCCCTCGCTCCCAAATGAGGACCAGGGAGAAGGTGCATCACATGCAATGCAACCCCAGATGGAGGGCCAGCAAGAGCTTCCCCCCCGGTGGGGCTCAACAGTGGGTTTGCCACCTCCTGCAGCTCCCAAAGGCGTTTTTCCAGTGGGAGACCACCTCTTCGGACCCCTCCAGGCCTGGCATGCCAGGGCAGCACCAACAGCCTGGAAGAGTGGGAAGGAGGCACCACTAGCCCATCACTCAGGGCTTCTCTCAGCACATCAAAGAGCCATATTGCACCCCCAAGGCTGACTGAATGCACCTGGGGCAACTTTGCATTGAACCCTGAGATGCTTGGGTTGGTTTGGAGGGATTTGTGGTTGGAAAGACCAATCTACATGCATAATTTCTTGCACATTGCCTTAAAAGTATGTACGTAATTTGAAACAAACCCCATTTTGCATATACCAAAGATCGATGGGAAAGCTCATAATTGAATAAGAATGAAAAAGAGTTGAATAAAGATGAATCTTGATGGGTTTCTAAGACTGGCATTCAACAGCCTCAAGCTTTTGCAAGACATTTGCCTTCCTATTCAACTATTTGAACCACTACCATAAAGAAATCTTTGCAGTTCCTTCTTAAATTCTACAGGAGGCTCAAAAGCACGTCGGAAATATTTTTACTCCGTACCATAAGATGTTTTTCATCAGAGTAACATGCCTCTTAACCCATAGCCATATATTCAATTAAATTGCATGGGCATATGTGTGTTTATTTACATAATGTGTAAATGTATAGCTGGGTATATATAAACAAAAGGCTTTCATAACACAGAGGAACACACATGGCGGTATAATTTGTGTATATGCACACTGTGTAACTGCAGCCGTTCATGTCAACACCATTCATCACCTGTATTCACCAAAATGGTGTCAGTACTGTTCTGCACGCTGCCTACAAGTTCAGCACAATGATAATCTCACTCCTCAATTAATTAAGGACAATTTCAATCTTTTAAGTGAATTACATTAACATGACAAAACAGTAAAATTGAAATTGTGGAGCTGCGAAGAGAAAACCTGTGAGAAAGTCCCCCTTTCAACACAGACACATTGAAAGATTTTACAAATTGACAGTATATATTATGCACAGCCTAACTGTGGACATTTTCTGTCAAGCACGTAAACAGAAAGACACAACAACGGCTCCAGTGTGAAAAAAGAATTATCTATAGGGGACTGGTCCTCGCTAAGGGCAACCTTGACAAATCCAAGCGTGCACCTGGATCAGCATTTAAAATAACTCTGCCATACCAATGGTATTCATCATGAAGGTCTAAGTTACTTGGGGTTGCAGTGGGCCTTCCTTAACTGCCCTTAATAAATAGTAGAATCACAGAATCACAGGTTTGGTTTGGGAATGACCTTAAGATCATCCAGTTCCAACCTCCTGCCACGGGCAGGGACACCTCACACTAGACCATGTCTCCCAAGGCTTTGTCCAGCCTGGCCTTGAACACTGCCAGAGATGGGGCAGCCACAGCTACAATGGGCAACCCATTCCAGTGCCTCACCACCCTCACAGTGAAGAACTTCTTCCTTAAATCTAACCTGAACTTCCCCTGTTTCAGTTTAAACCCATCACCCCTTGTCCTGTCGCTACGGTCCCTGATGAATAGTCAAAATCTAGTAAAAAGAGTACTTTTAGTAGGTTAAATACTAACCTACCTGTTAAATATCACTTCAGTAAGAGGGTTACAAATACATGGAGTGAAATATCACAGATGGAAATTACTTTATTGTTAGTTCTGTGGGGCTGCTTACAACTAATCTGAAATCTTCTGTGCAGGACTCAGCAGCGAGATGAACATTTTCCCTTCTAGGGACAAAATGCTGTCAGGAAGTTTTAAAGAAATCTAGCTTGTATTTATAGCCTTACCATACAGCTACTACGGATCTAGCACTCTTTTCACTGATGAAGTGTCTGATTAACACATACCGTTACTGGGATTTGCAAATTAAAGGCTGGATCTTGCAACACTTATGTGAGTCAGCCTTAATCACATGAGTAGTCCCCAGCAGGAGTAAATGGTGCGGGATCGGGCCCTTCCGAAATGAGCAAGGCTTCATTAGCCCCTCCATGTGATTTTATAAATATGCATGCTCTAATGGAGTGTGGTGCTGTAGGTACATACAAACTCACGTTACTCGTGTGAGTACAGCCAGAGAGCTCACAGGGATTTGGGACTTCCACAAGTAAAATTAGGTTATGGTAAAATTGGCTAATGCTATGTGAAAAATAATAGAGAGGAGAGAGTGACCTCTCCGTTTTCATCAGGTTACGCCCTGACAATGCAATCAAACACACCACAAATACTAACGCAGAAGGGTGCTTTGCTTCTGCTGCTTTGCCCACGCAAATACTCAGACTGGAAGAAGTTGCCAAATGGGGTCCATGCTCCTCAATGTCTGAGAAAACTACTATTGGAGTTCAGCTGTAAAAAACTATCAGCAATGCTCAGCGTGTGATGTCATGCGGGGCTATGGCAGAGATGATTCGGACATCACAAAGAACAAGCAGAAACCACCTGAAGCCCCAAAGAACTGAGGAATTCCTCGGGGGCAGTTTTCCTGCCAATGACTCTTGTCATAAGGAGCAGGGAAAGAGCACCCGTTCCCTAAGAGAAAAGGTATTGCTTACCCAGAAGGGTTCTTCTCTGGGGTGTCAACGCTTCAATCGAAAGACCAGGCTGCATTTCCTGTTGGTAATTCTTAGCTGTAATTATGAGAACCATTGCAATTAGGTTATTCTAATTATGAAAACCTATTTCCCCTTTAAGATTTAAGAGCAATCTTTTTTGGATGAAAAAGAACACATAAAGCCACTGAAATCCTTTGAATTCCTCCTTGTGCCACCGAATCTGAGCACAATTTATCTCGATAAGTTTTAATTATAGCCTTTCCAGAAAGACACTGCTCTGTATAAATAAAAAGAAATATAATTGATAAATGTAGTCAGATGGTACCAGGTTGTTTAAATAGACCATTAAGCTCAAAATGTCTAAAGTTAAATTAGATTGTATTCTCTTTCACCTAGGGCTTTTGTAAGGCACAACTGGCATGTATAGTCTTGTCCACATTAATTTTTACTGCCACGGTCAAAAAGCAGCATAAGTCTGAAGCTTGTGTCGAATTTTCTGTCTTTATTTGACGTGCTCATAGGAGATGAATTAGCTCCCTTGGTGCAGAGAGTGAAAGAAGGTTAGTTGAGGGAAATAAGGAATTTTCAGAGGAAAGAAAAAGTTTGAGGGAAACATATGGTTTAAATGCTCTAGCCTATTTCAGATCAAGCTGAGAGAGTTGAGATCTGTTGGTTCAGAGATCCAGTTCACTGCACATTCCTACTGTGCCTGCCTACTAATTGCATCCCATGTTTGTCAATCAAATATTTGCAATTAACAAAAATATTCCCTTAAGAGACATATACCAGAGGCTGCTAAGGATCCATTGCTTTGCTATTAGAGTCAGCTCCACACACACACACACACATACACACAAAAATAGAAGGGTCTTTAACAATATTCTGCTGATGATGGCACTGCCAGACACTTCCAGTCAAAACATTAACAAGCAGAATAGGTGGCATGGGGGCTTTTCAAAGCGATCTTTTTCAAAGGAGGAAAACTTTGATCTTAGTGTTTCTGACCCATCCTCCACCTCTGATTCTTCAATCTCCAAGTACATATAGTGGTTTAATTTCACTCAGTGCATAACTTGCCTAAGGATAAACGTTGATCTAGATTTTTTTCTTATTTAACTCCAATTTAACTGATGCTCTAAAGCTGCCCTAACGCTGCATAATACACGCTCACACAAGGTTTCTAAGCAGAAGCTGAAGAAAGCAGCCTGGAATAATAATAAGTGCACAAGGTTCAGAGGAAACATTAATTTGTAAATAGGTAGAAATGCCAGTAATTTGTTGGGAATTGAAGACCTTCTGTATGAAACAGGGAAGCTTAGCAGCTGTGCACTGCTGTTTTATAAATCAATATTACATCTGAAGGTGGTGTTTGAATGCTTGTATCATTGTGGTTTGAGTCAAACAAAGTTCTGTGATAAGAAATGATCAAACAAAACAAACAAAATCCCTTCCCTGTCTCATCGGATAAATTCCAAACACAATTCCACAAGAGGGATAGAACATTCAAATCATCTACTTTTTGATAATTGCCTAAACCCCTCAGTCACAGGAAGATGATTGGATTGGTGATGGACTATTGTATTCTCAAAGACATGGATCATGCCAGTGGAGAGCTCCTGCAAAACGATAATAGTGTGTGCATCTTCTGTGTGACCTAAGTGTGAGCTTTAAACCCCATCCAAGCCAAACTGCAGCGGGCTGGTGTGAACATGACTGGGACCAGGAGACTCCAGCCTTCCACTTCCACCTCTAAAACTAATTCCTTCAGTGCCATGAGCAACCACTTATCCTCACTGCTGCAGTTTCTCCATCTCAATACAGAGGATAATCTACAGCCAGCTAAGGAAAAGAGCTCAGACTTAGGCCAAGTCTACCCAAGGAAGAATCAGCTAGCATAGATCAGCAGGTACAGCTTCGTTAGCAGACTTGCCTCACGTCAACACAGCTTGCACCTGCACACACAGTGTTTTTCCTGCCACCTACCAATTCGCCCATGCAAAATGAAGCAGAATCCCAGCAATGTTCATGATTTTCCCAATCAAAAACGATCTAAAATATTGCATGAGTGACATTGCTTCATTTGCTCACAGGCTGTAACAACTCATGAAATGTTCTGAAGACACAAAGGAGCTGCCATCCCTTCCCTTTCCTTTATAAAACATTCCCTTTATTTAGGCTGTGGCTTATAAAAACCTCAGCATCACAAAGCTATGTATTTGAGGCTGTAGTACTTGCAGAGAAGGGGTAAAGAAGTAAGATTCAGTGTTTCTCACAACCCACCAAGCCCAGTTTCTGGAAGCTCAGCAAGGAAAGGGAGTTGGGAGAGTGATGTCTGCAAAGGAATATCCTGAGAGACATCTGCTGGCCACTTTTACCTTGCCCAGCTCCCTTCGCTGACTGTAGAGCACGCAAGTTTGTGACATTGGACTAGCTGAGTGAAGGGGCAACTTGGGGGTCATACAAATCATAACTCCACAGCAAACAAATACCAACCAACAGCCCTGCCTTTGGGCTCCAGAAAAGATTTAGCAACATCCTTATTGTCTGACTTATTACAAAAGGAAACAAATTCATCGCTGTGCCTGCAACGAAGCGAGCTGTGGAGAAGGACAGCTGAAGAGCATCCCACACCAAGCCTGTAGGCACATCTCCAGATGACCAGCAACAGACTTCCCTGCCACTGCTGAATAAACAGATTTGGAAGCTTGGCGTTTGCACCCCCAGCTGCCCATGTACCCCTCTGTGTGGCCATAAAGGAGGAGAGCAAAGCTGGGTGGCACAGATAGCGACAGAAAGAATATAAGAGCCGAACAACTTGCACATGGCTGGGGTTGGGGAGATTTTAAAGTGCAGACTTGCATCGAAAAGCCCCATTTGTAAATACTCATCTATCATTTTGCAGGGGGTTGTCAGATTACAGAATTTTATCATCAAGTTTGAGGTGGGAAAAGAAGAGGAGGAGATGGAGGAGGAGGGTATTTTTGTTCCTGTCCTTCATTTCCTGATAAGGAGACACTTTTGATCCAAGAGATTTTTCTTTCTTCCTTTCTTTTCCCTTTTTTTCCCTAATCTGGTAGCATAAATTTGTTTCACAAGATGCAGGTGTTTGAAATATTGAAGAAGTTCTCTGGGTTTGTATTCCTAGCCTCATTGATGAGAAAGCTTACGCATCATGACATGGTGAGTTGAAGCAATGATTAAAAGGGTATTGCATATGCTCTTCCCAGCTGAGTTGTTGTTCTCGGTGTTGTTTTTAGAGCACAGAGAAAGTGTCTGCAACAGCTGCTAATAAGCTCTTATGCGACTCTAACATCATGATCTGATCACCCCAGAAGTGCAGAGTGGGAGCTGAAGAACCTGGTCTCAGCAATTTGACAAAAACATCCCTGACATGTTTCAGCTACTGTAGAAAGTTTGTGACACTGAAAGGAGATGAAAATGCGTGTGTGGAAGGTTGAACAGGAACGTGGGGCTTGTGTTTGTGTGTGTGTGAGATTTAAAGCAGTGGGCAAAGCAGGGACATGTGTGTTTCCAAAGGCACAAATGGGAATTAGACACACGACTTCCATCAACTTTCAATATGGAAGAACTACCCCTTGTGCCTTTGAAATTACCCCCCTTTATTTACCATACTTCAGTAAGAAACGATGCTGAAAACCTAAGAATGTTCTAAAGGGAATGATACCTGGAGTGTTGCTGTTTTAGGATATTAATCTAGAGGCACAAGATGAAACCACCCCAATATACTGCTCTTTTTTATTTCACAGATATCCCAGGAAATCAAGTTATAACACACCTTTTGCTCAGAGCTTCAAATTTGGAGTGCTCTAAAAGCATAAGTTGACTTGACAATGGACCAGTTCAGGAATTTCCGCTGGCCTATACTGGAGGGCATAACTAATTGTTATCCCTTCCTGGGCAAAGCGAACAGTGAGCAAAGAGTAGGGTAATTATATGTAAAAGTCTAACCCATGGAATTTCCCCATATAAAACTGCTTTGTTTCATTGGCAGAGGAGGAAGGAGGTTGGCTCATTTAAGATACATCAGGTGGATGAACCTGAACCCGCGTGTGCGCGTTGCAGAAGCTGCATAGGTGTGTGCTGACGTGCCATTTGGCTCTAATTGTGGTAAATGTAGTGGTAGCTGTTCAGTTCTGGTGTTAACAGTGTCATGCTGTCTCTGCAGGATGCCTGTGAGCAAACAGTCTGAAGATGTTTTAGCAGTGCATATAGCTGCATATATTTTCCATAAATAGGAATTTATTCTTTGGCAGACAAGCTAGCATTAGAGCTGCAAAAACACAAGGAATATAGTAAGTGCTGGGAAAAAGAAAACCAAGCAGAGAGACAATCTGTGAAGCAGAAGAAATAAATAGAGACTGAAAAGAAAGAAAAAATAGAAGAATGGGGGGGGAGGGGGAGAACTAAAAAGCAAAAGTGAAATGGAAAGAGGAAGAGATGGTAAAGGAAAAAGAGAAGTCGGGAAAAGTACTGCAAACAACTTGTGTATGAGAAAAATAAAGGGGCTAAAAAGCAGAAGAGGAATTGGAAAACATTTTAACTGTTCTTAACTGAACGTGCTGCCACCAACGGTGCGGTGGAGGTCCTGCTCCTGCTGCCTCAGCCCTTACCCTGTGTCAAGCACACTAGCGGTGCTTGATGGGTGATAGGGAATACCGGTGCCTCTTTTCTGTTAGTAATTGATGGGAAGTGCTGTTTGCCATTGTGTCAGCTGAGCACAGCACCGGCAGGCAGGCCGGCAGCAGTGCCGCTGATAGAGACTCTGTGGAAAGGTTCTTGCTGTGAGCAGAGCCAGCTACTCAATACAAACCTCTGAGGCTTGTTAGCAAGAGATCTAGGAGATAGCTTTTGCTGTCTTCTGGTTATACAGAGCACTGGTTTATATGGCAGCTCTGAAGCCCTCTATAAACAACCACTCCCAAGTGCTGCAACAGACCCCGATAGCTTAAGCATTGTGGAGGACTTGTTGAAGCGAAGAGTTTATGTACACCTCATTACACGGCTCCTCTCTGTACTGCGCTTCCTCAGTTGCGGAAACAGCACAGACCCAGCAGCAGTGTTTTGCAGACCACATTGCAGCACAGAGCTCTGGGTACCCCAACTGCTTTTTTAGCCAACTTCTTCAAAAGCAATTGATTCCCAAGGCAATGGGACCAAGTACATTTTTCTTTTATTAATCCTCATCTATAATAATTAAAACTGAGCTGTTTGTAAGTATCACTGGTTTCTTTTTTATAATGAAGTAGAACCAAAACCGCCACAAAACTAAGGTTTTAAGGGAGGGGTTAGAGAGAGGACAGCCAAGCCATGATGGCCAGGGAGATCACAGAATGGTTTGGGTGGGAAAGGACCTTAAAGCTCATCTAGTTCCGACTCCCTGTCATGGAGAGGGACACCTTCCACTAACCAGCAACCATGAAGTGCAAATGTGTATCTTTGCTTAAGCAGAAAGGGAACTCTTGACCATTACAAGGTGCCTGAAGTGGTGCAGGCATGGACTGGCTCTACTCATTCAAAGAGATGTAACAATAAAATTAGAAAGAATAAAAAAACCACAAAAGGACAGAAAGAAAGAAAAAACCTGTAATTTCATTCATAAATTTTCCTGGGGTCTTCTCTGATTTCTCTGTTCTGTTTAAATGGGCAAAGATGACAATGGCAATTTCTGCCTGCAAACAAAACTCTGAGCTCAACAACCAAAGAGCAGCGTAAACCCATTCTTCTCCCAGGCAGAGATGAACTCAGCATTAATTAATTTAGGACACAACTTTCTGAAGCTTGGTTATTCCCTTGGGCAACAACTTTACCTCACATTAATTTACAGTTCAATGGCAATTTTATGGATACTTGAACTTTTATTACTGTATAACCTATACAACCAGAGTTGAACAGATTTTGCTAGTAGGATAAATGATCACTTGGTTGTAAAATGAGTTATTGGAATTGCCTTTTCAATACATTAGAGGCCAGACGGTCAGTGGCTGCTTTCTGTGACCGCTCAAGTCTCCTGTACCCACACCCTGAGCCAAGGGGGGACACTGCCCCAATGCCACCAGCACAACACACAAACCAGACACCATGATGCTCTTGATCCCAGTATTCCATGTAGCCCCAATAGCGAGGCCAAGTGTCCAAAACCAATGTGTCCTCCCTGAGGGCACTGAGCACTGCTGGGCTTTGCAGATGTTGACAGCTGGTCACCCCATTTGCTCACACTGAAGCTCAGTTTCTCTGTCACTAAAGAGCAAATCCAAGTACCTGCACCTTCTTCTTCTGTCAGAATCCGGCCCAGTACCCTTGGCAACAATCCCTAGAAATGGTGCAACACTCATCTTTTGGTAAACTTCTGGTTGAGATTAGCACTTTCTAAAAGTCCCTTTGATTACAACCCTTAAACTCAGAAATTAACTTTGAACTCTCCAAAGGTGTGTGTGCATATATATAGATATAAAGAGGTAGAAACAACCCTCTGTTTTATGACCCAGACTACTCCAGGAATTAGCACACCTCAGGGCAGTGTTCTGTGGTGGGATGGTGCAAATGAATGCCTGGAGTCAAAAAGCCTCTTCTAGAGCCCATGTAACTGTGAGGGTGCAGTCTGAACAATCGGCATTGCACAGCCTGGGCTTTGAAGACACTGTGGAACAGGGATACAGGCAGCTAAAATGATCTTATTTAGCACCTTTGATTTTTAATAACCTGAAAGAAAACGTTTGGGGGGAGACATTTAATGTTATTATTTCCATAACATCATAAATTACCCTCCGCTTCCACATTCCCTATATGACTAATGATTTCTTTCCAGAGTTCCGTATCTTAGTGCTACCCTTCCCCTGTGCTGTGCTCTCATACTGCTCTCAGCTATTTCATCTGCGTTGGTCACAGTGTCCCAGGCTATGTTACCTTCTGGAATGTACCTTCATTCATGTTAAATACAATCAGAAAAATCACCCTGTGGAAAGCACAGCCATGCTAAAAACGATTACTATGGGCAAAATTATCAGTAGCTTCTTATTCTAGCTCAGAGTATTTATCCTATGATATTGATTTTATTACAGAAAACTCCTTACTATGTAATAGCTACTATAAAAACCACTGCTTTGCACTGCTCGTTTAAAAATAGCACTGCAATATTGAAAATAAATGTGTGGCAAATTATTTGAAGCTTCTGGAAAGGACAAAACCCAGTGCAGTGAAAAATGCCACTTCTCCAGAATGAGAACAGAACAAAATCTTAATATTGCCTTAGTCGATATTTCAGTTTTAGATCAAATTCACCTTGAAATCTAGCCATCAATTTCGTATAACACCACAATTGATTTTCTCAAAAATCTAGTAGTAACTTCATTTAAATCCAGTCTTTCTAAATCTGTAGCACTTCAGAAAATGTAACTGAATGGAAAAAGTCTCCCTTTTTTTTCAGCTTTAAATTCTGTTTGGTGAGTACCTAAAATACCACAATATGCACCTTGAATGAAAGTATGTGTCTATGTGCAAATGTATATTCCTTGCGGGATCCCTTTAAGGATGCTGGCTGCATACACAGTGTTGGTGCAAGATCCTCCTCTACGGAAAGGCCTCAAGATTTTCAGCTGCAAGCTCTTTTTAAGAACTTGGGAGGTCTGGATGCAACAGTCAAAAGTGGGAAAGAGTTTGCACTTGAAGAGAATGGCTTTATGAAACCCTTCAAGTATTTAAGAATTAGAGCTATTAAATGCATGATCTATGACTTTTAAAGCTCTGATCTGCCTAATCTTTCTTCCATCCCTCTCCCCCAAAGGCATTAATAAAGCCCAAATTAAGCCATGCCAAATCCTCATTTTCCATCTGAGTTTGATGTTTCAAAGGCTGTGCAGTTCTACCTTTGTTTTGACATACAAAAATGTCACCTTTGCTTGGAAATGTGCATATTTGGCAATAAAAGAGGAAATAAAGACTTCCCCTACATCGTAAGCTGTGTGTTGCAGTCTGTCAGCAATCAACAGGGGCAGATGTCAAACTCACCATCCTGTCTTAGAAGCTGTTCTTTATTTAATCAAATTCCTTTCTTCCCCATAGGGTATGTCTAAAACAGGAGGTACACCATAGCCCTTAGCCACTTTCTCTAAAGGTATGATAACAAACTACCCCAGATTTAGATGTAGCCACAAAAATAATTCCATCCCTAAACTAGCATCAACCCGAGCTCTGCAGACACATCAGTGCATCCTCAAAGGATCCCGGACTTCGGCTGTCTTGGTGCCAAAGTCCTGCGGTGCCTGCAAGTGATAAACCCCTCCAGGCAGCTTTGCCCACTGCCAAACCTGTGGCTCAAATAATGTCTTGGTAAAAAGACAAATTCCACAGGGAAATGGTATCTTTATGAGACTGCCAGAAGAAACACAAGCTCTGGGGGACACAAGCCCTGCTTCGGCTGGGATATAGAAGCAGCAATCTTGGAACTAAGTTCTTCTTTTGCTTCCTTTCAGACCCAAAGAACAACTTATGTTCCTGAAAGCTTTTTTCTTTTCCTCCATAATTATTTTCATTGGTTTCATAAAACATTTTATTTCTCTTCACAGCCCATAGCATGATTATAGTCATAGAGTATAAAGGCCAGAGCAGCATTTTACTATTCCAAATAAGACCTATTAGAGAAGCATCTTAACACAGTGTAAGCCCAAGTTTTTTACCTTCTACACACAGGTGGTGCCACTTCCCCACCGTTGCTTTTAAGTATTTCAATAGAAAGAGAAGATCATGACATGCAGATTGTAGAAAGAGCAATTTCCATCTGTGATTCCCTAATGCCCCCTTTGGACAGGTCAGGAGGAATCCTCCAGCAGCAGGTATTAGACCTGAGGAGCTGGTCCTTCCAAAGGTCTTGTGTCTGAAGCTGGACACCCCAACTCTTTAGATGCACCAAGGCCAGGCTGGATGTGGTTCTGGGCAACCTGACCCAGTTAAATATGTCCCTGCTCATTGCAAGGGAGTTGGACTAGATGACCTTTGAAGATCCCTTCCAACCCAAACTATTCCACGATTCTACGTCCTCCCCGTGAAGCACATGGCCTTCCCTAACCCATCACATCAGATACAGGGTCAGCTCCTGAAAGTACCACCTGAACTCTCCAGCTCTGAGCATGAGCCGCACTGGAGAGTGTTAAATTGAATCTGGCCAGCCTGTAAATCAGGATCCTACATTTCTCCTCTTGCTATTAATTTATTCAGTAGGGGAAGGCATTTCATACACTGAGTTTTAGTGTCTGTTATTTGATGGTAATCGATTAATTTTTAACTATCTTTCAGCCCTCTGATGTTCTATAAATAGCCTCAGCTAATAGAGACATCTTTATACTAGGAATGCAGATCCACTGTGAGGTTATTTGAAAGAAAAGAAGGAGTCTAGTATAGTATGTTTGTTCAATGTGTTATTAACTGGGAAAGGAAATTGAGCTATAGTGAACTATGTAGATCTGATTCTGACAGCTGCAAACAATTCATAGTGAAAATGACTCAGCCTAATTCACATGTTTTAATTCTTTTCTCCCCCACTTTCTTTTGCAGGCAGATAAAGGGTTCCAAGTGACCTTGAATTGAAAGCCCTGGGTTTATCTGCATGTTTTCTTAGTGTTCTATCCAAAACCTCCTTTCTAGGAAGTCAGTAAAATCAGGGAAAAACCCAAACAACAAAACAACTCCCCTCCCCTCCTAAAGTGAGGCTTTCAGACCCTGAAAAGGGAGGAATAATGTAAATATAGATTTGATTCACTCAGCAATTCCTTATAACAGACTTTAATATCATGGATGGCAAGTGTGGAGCTCAGGTGCAGTGGCAGGATGGGAGCGAGAGTGGGGCAGTGACTGCCCGCGGGGACTCTCACGTCACACTCATCACTTGAGAACAGGAGACTCCCACCATCGGCAGGGGAAAGGCTGAACCTTCCCCCAGGGCAGATTCCAGCCCCATTCCTCCAGCTGCTGGCACAGTAACACAACCCTCTGTTGCTGCTCCCTTCATTTCCTACCACCTTTCTGCTGCTTTTCAGTGTACCTTCTCGTTTTCCTTCAAACACTTCCCAGACAGTGCTGTGGGCGATGTAAGTTGTTCTTCAGACACCCAGTTTGGAGGGGTGCGATAGACACAAACACTCAATCGTGGTGGGAAACTCAGAAGCATTAGTGGCCTTTTTTCTCTTTTTGTAATTTACATTTTCCCTGTTAGTTCACCCTGAGATCCCAACGGCACAATTTACTAATTAATTACTATTATTAGCTAATGGCAGTGAAAACTGAAATTACTGCCTGCCTTAAGCATAACAAAATTGACAATAAATCTGTAGTCTGTGAATCTCGTACAGGTCTGTTAACCAAACACCAACAGTGGTGGCTGGCTTGATGCTTTCCAGAAAACCATCTGGCACACGTGGATACACAGCCTTTATGTTCCAAAGAGAGGGGCAAGCAAGACTGCGGATGGACACTGGCATTCCTGGGCACTGGGTTTATGGGGCATTACATGATTTGAGTGGGTTTTGTCCTCTTTTCCTAACCAAAAACCATGGGTGATGGTTCTTCATAAATAGGGGCTAGAACTGCCCCTTTCAAAGAGCAGAACATTCATGATCTGTTTGGCACAGCAAGTGTGCACCCAACGACATAGTGATGGCTATAACTATTGGTACCAGGTATTTGCCAATTGTATACGAAATATTTGGGGGATTTTCATTCTCTGTATACACATAGGGCACTTTTAAATGCCAAATGTAGGCCTTTAATCCTTTCCAGATGACTAAACCAGTGCTCTGTTTGCAAAAGAGCTGAGTCTGTGGAGGACTGTGGCGTTCCTAAGAGGAACTGTGGATGTTCCTGTGAGGAATCAGCCTGGCACTGCCCCATGTGATGGGTGACATTACTGCACATAGGTGCTTCGAGGTCTTTCAGAGAGCTGTTGTGCAATTAAGCAATGGGCAACGGGTACATGAAATACAAGAGAACTGCTGAGCTGAATGGGATCCCAAATGTATTTCAGAGCTTCTGCCTCCGTGGAGTCAATGAGTGGCAGCAGACGAGCCTCCCATGGCACCGAGGCAGCAGCACGCTGAAGTTACTTGGGATGTGGCAAAGGCAGCATGCAGGGTGGGGAAAAGCCTGAAAGGGTTTCTCAAGGCTGTGGCTGAAAGCAGGAGGAAGAGGAGGAGGCAGCACCTGAGCTGAGCAGGGAGGCTGCAGGAGACAGTGGTGGGGATGCAGCAGCAGAGCTCAGAGCTTGGTGCCACAGGCCATGGCAGCGGCTGTGCCAGGGCTGCCAGGGAAGGGAGCACTGCTAAGCCAGGGAATGCACTGCAGGAAGGATGTGGAAGCACCATGCTCTGTGACCCAAATGCCCTGGCAAAGCTCCTATGCCCTCCCCTCACAGCCACCATGGTGGGTATACAGATACTGGGAAATGCAATCCAGCATCACATCCCGGTAGCACAGGAACCCTACCCTCCGTATGCAGCTCCTTGCACTAGTGAATGCTATGCAATTTCTCCCAACACATGCATAACTTTCTCACCTCCAAGCCACCCATCCTCCAGGCTCAGCCAGTCCAGCTGAGACCTGCTGTTATAACCCTCCACGAGAATTAAACTGCAGAAGAAGATGTCCACTCTGAGAGCAGGTGTATGAGTTTGTGTCTGTATGCATGGGGATGCCTATATAACAATTATTCTCTCTCCCAATCTCAAGCAGTGGGTGGTCACTAATGTTAGACCAAAATCAATAGGTAGAAAAGAAACTGTTTACAAAAGCATGACAATGACTAGGTCACTCACTCAGAAAGGAAGTTAGCATGGTTACAAGAAGAAAACACTCAGAAGAGGGCTATAATTTAGTGCCTGGATACCAGAGTGACTGGGAACTGCATAGACAGATTAGGCAAAAATTAAATCTGTTTAGACAGACTAAATGCAAGAGTCACATCAAAGAAATCAGCTTCAATCTAGTGCAGGGAGTACTCTCCCACCCTCAAAAAGTATAGAAGAGAAAGCAAAAACAAGAAGCTGCCAGCCAAAATTACCAATGCAGTTCCATTTAACAAGAAATCAATATTACAATAAGATGCCAGTAATGAAAGAAAAACCACAGCAGTATCTCAATAAAGATTACAAATTACAAGATTATAAATGGAGAGCCACAGTCATTTTGGACAGACAAATATGACCACAGTACAACTGGAGGCCAAATGATGGTTTAGGAAAAATGCCTGCAGCTTTCAAGAAAGCCAATGGGAGAAGCAAACATGCATCTAAGGGCAGAATTTGGCTCTAGGACTCGCACATGAATGATTGTGGCAGGGAGATACAGAATATCCCAGAAATAAAAGACTTGCTCATTAGAAACCCATCTAGCCAAACCCAAGGGGAGATCCTGAAGTAAAATCTCTGCCGTTTGTTATTTTCAAGAATCTGGTGCCAGTCTGGAGTTATTTTTAAGGCACCAAGACTGCTTTTTAATAATAATTTCTCTTTCATCCAAAGAGCTCTTTACAGGCATTTGACAAATGAGACTCACGATGCTCCAAAACCTGCTCCTGCGGATGCCGGTGGTGAGGAGACCTGGCTGTGCTGATGCAGGATTCATCCCACCAGGCAGACAATGAAACAGGTAAAACTACACGGCTTGTTTGGGAAATGAGAGAAGCCACAGCTAAGGGATTCTGCACTGAGTGGTTTGAAGCCTTGCAATGAGTCAGAAATCAAGGAAGGAACACAGGACTTCAGGTTTGTGATCAGCCCATCTCGGCTCTTGGGCAAAAGCTTATTTAAACTAGATGAATACTACTAGAAAAAACTCACCATACCTTCATTCTGGTGCATTCCTATCATCAAATCACTCTCTAAATCAAAAGCAGAACCTGCCGTATAGAACCCAGACTCCTTTCTGTTTGTGTAGTGTCATCCAAGCCCATGCTTAAAGAGATGTTTGTTCATCCTGTCCTCTATTTCGTTTGACACGCAACACCAGTTTCACTGGACAGAGCATTGTCACCACTTTTACTTCTAAATAGACGAGTTGGAGAAAACCAAACCAAACCAGATTAGAGGCTCAGGACAGATACTAAATAGAATCATGAGAGGGTTTGGTGGAAATGACTAAATGAATATGTAGATAACACACCCAGAGAAAGGCAGAAAGTGTAGGTATGCCACTGGGGCAGCACAGACTTCTGTATAGCTGGAGATACCTACCAGAGCTGGAAATGAAGCTTCACAAAGAAAATATAGATTGAAGCCAATAAACTGCAGGAAAACTAAAATCAAAATGATAGGTGAAAGAAATACATGTATCTGCATTGTGAGATGTCCATTGAATTGAGCAAATGATACTTCTCCTAAGGGAATGATTCATTACCATATGGAAAAGACACAGCCTATGATAAAGGATGGGGGGAAAAAATCACTGAATAGCAGAATTTACCTGCACAAATTGAAAAAGAACATTCTTCTTGCATCGTGGCAAAAGTACTTCAGAATTCCAACAGGCCTGACTAACGTAGATAGGGAGGGAAGGAAAAAAGCATGCTAAAATATGTGATATCATGCCCACAAGCAAGGGTGAAGGTCGAATCAGAGGAAATTTAAAATGCGCCGAGAAACAAGCAGCATCAGCAAGAGTGGTGCCAGAAACGAACAGATTTTATTCATCTCTACTTCAGGACCCAAAGAGGGGGGAAAAAAGCAATACTGGAAGCCCTTCTTACTTCGGGGCTGTGTCTCCATGCCACTGACCTACTTACACTTCAAGCACTATGCTTGAAGAGACATGCTAATGCTCAAGAAAAAGGTCTTATACCACAACAATATTGTACGACAACAGTGCCCACAGTCTGGCTGTTCAGGGATTTATAAGCCAAGCACACAAATAGACAGTAATGAGTTACTCACCAGAGGCTGTCAGCAAAGTTGCTAATTAGTACAAATGGTAGTAGATTTTGTAACACTGTCCCCTGCTTTAGTGGGAACTGTTCCAAGACCACCTAACCTGTATCTCACCGGGTAAAGAAATCTTACTCCCCTTAGTCCACTGTGGTATTTCTGAGGCTTTTAAAGTAGGAGATAAAATTGGAGTTATAATGGAAACCCAGGTGCAAAGTTAGCCACCAGAACAAAGTAACTCACGACTGATTCCTGATGAGACACCCCACGTGCAGGAAATAATTACTCCTCACTCTCATCACGGAAGACCCGATCCACCGATGTCAACAGAATCCCTTCGATTGAATTCTGGCAGAACTGGGCCAAGTCCCAAGATTGTGTGTGCCACCGCTGCTGTGGATAGCAATACACTGGATCTACAAAACTGATAAAAGCCTCCTGTTAACCAGCAATTAGAATGCTTCCATTCCACATAATGTGCAGCTAAAACCCTCAGAAAAGGTAATTAAATGGGACCCAGTTTTAATATGCTGCCTTCAAACAGAGAAACACTTTATCTTAGAGGATCGTGGTAACAAACTGTTGACATATTAAAGCCACTGCTAAGAAATACGATGCTGAAAGGAAAATAAGAATTATTGATTGGCTATTACAGTTTAAATATTTTTCTTATTTAAGAGTTGCAGCAAAGTTGCATTCCTGTTCCCTTTGCCAATGAATGCACAGAGAAAAAAACAGCACATCAAGTTTGAGTGAGGTTTTCTGGCACTACTTCCTTCAAAAAGAATTGGGTTTTAAAACCCACTGACCTGTCTAGCCATGGAGAATGTCAGACATTTTCTATTAAAATATGTCTTTCTATCAGCAGAAATATTTTCTGTAATATTTTCGACTGTAAAAAAAAAAGCCCTGGGAAATTAAACCTGATCAAAACTCTTTAATATGTATTAAAAAAACAATTTAGACAAGAAAGGTCAGTAGTGGAAAGGTGTGATAGCTGCAACCAGAGCCAAGTTACAGAAAGGGTTAGCCATTTATAGCCAAGTTAAACAGCACACAATTAAGGTTAACTTGGCTCTGCTGGTGTATATAAACCCACACATGAGGATTGTGGGGGGCTAAGACAGTGTCTTATTTACCTTGGCCATTTGCATGACTACCCGTTCTGTAGACTGGCTCTGTTTGGAGACATCACACCTTTTCAACCATTCTTTACACTTGGCATCTTCACATCTCTGCCCCAAACATCATATTTTGTTTAGAAAAGATAATTGTCAAGCCCCTATGCACAAGAAGAGAAAAAGAAGATATTCTGTTCCATCAATGAATTCCTGTGTGTCGCAAATTCAGGCAACAAATTCATTGTGACACTCTTACAGTGGATTAGAGGAGTTGGGAAATGAAAAGGAGCCTTCACCACCTGCAGATCACCCGTTCAAACACAGCTGGACTGGCCATCCTGAAGAACTGCTATTACGAGATGGAGCTGGAGGATATGAAAGGCTCATAGGGATGGCAACAAAATGTCTATCAAAATATTTTTCAGCAGCTCAGACATTTTACTAGAGGAAAAAGTTCACCAAAAAATGGTTCCTTTCCACCAGGAATGTATCTATATTGTAAAAAATGAACACGTTTCAGTTCCATTCCCCTTTCCAACTAAACAGGCGTGTTTTATACCAGGGTGATTCAGTCCCATGATTTCTCGCAGTCACATTCTACATGCCAATTCTCTTCTACCACCTTTGCTCCCCTGACAGAGCATACATCAAGCCGTGCCCAGCATACAAGGACCTCCAAGAAGTGGATTTCATGACTGCCTGGGCAGAAGCCTCCCTTCACCAGCCAGGAAGAGCCCCAGCAAAGCCAGAGTGTGAAACTTACCCAGAGAAAAGAGCAATGTGCGATAGTGCCTTGTAGTAACCAGGAATAACACACTTTTTTTCCCCCTCCCCTCCTCTGCTCAGTGATTTCAGTACAACTCAGGCTCCTAAATGCTTTTATGGATCCAGGCCAAAACATATTCAGTAATAGATACTGAAACAAATTATTTCATGTGCCAGTTCTGTAGGTTAATTCACAGAAGTGAGAAAACAGTTCTGATTGAAGGGCGGAGTGATTTTTAAGGATTTGATTCATACAGAAGTGTTAACAGCCTTTTGATAATCCCCACAATTGCTGAGCAGAATAGAATCAGTGGAAATGTTATTTCCAAGTTCTGCGGTGTAAATAAAACCTCCTCTCTCTGACTCACACACTGAGTCATTTCTGTCTGTATGTAGCGATGCCGAGGCGGGGTATAACTCTGTGCTCTGAGCATTCCTCTTGTGGAGAGCTCCTCGTGTCTCAGATTCTCTGTTGCTCTTGGGGTTTGTGGACTCTTAAAAACCTCTCTCTCTAGTAATCTCCCTCTTGTTTACCGTAACCTCATTCCACTTGTTCAGCTTGCTGACACGAGTGAAAACAGACATGAAGTTGTATCAGTTACAGTGTTGGCGCATTATAGGGAATTATAGACGAAATGATAAAATAAGCATGAAAGGCTGCATTAGAGCAGCAACACCTAGGTAAATTTACACCTTGTGTGTACAATAACTGTAGGGCATCTTCAATTTGTTCAGCTGAAAACATCTGAACATCTCTTGTTTAACGACCTTTCAGTTCACACTTGTTACCAACCCATCCTCATTTATGCTGAGAGCGGCCGGCCCCAGCCCCTGTGCAAAGGCAAAAGGTTGCTTATTCCTTGCATGAGAGAAAGGAACAGAAACTAAGCCCAGCCACGTCCCCAGCACACATCCATATGTGTTGTCTCTATTTTTAGCCTTCCGAGAGTCCTGTGAGACCACGTGAGATGTGACACGTTTATGGGAAACGAAGATGGGGAGTAGGTGAGGCTGTAGCCCTCCCTGTTATTAAGGTTGTGTGTGCCACAAGCATTTTAGGCTGGTTTAGTCCCTTATTACACCAGTAGGTTTAAGAGTCTGGGCTCAGAATGTGCCCAACACGTGCCACAAGCTGAACGGGTTTGGGATAATTCCACAAGAGCTGGTGAGCACTTTCCAAAAGACAAAGAGGAAAAGTCATTACTTAGTCCACATCCTTATCTTTGTCGTGGATAGCTCTGGAACCAGCTCCCGATGCTTTGCTCTCGTTCATGTGCCATTCCCCATTCCCACAGAGCACAGGGTCCCTGCACCCTCACAGCCCTCTTACAGGGCTGGGTGCTTCTCTCACTGCCTACAAGCTCCCAAGGTTTTTGTGCCCATCTCCACAGGGTGACCAAAAATGATCCAGGCCTAGAAAGGAGGAGTCAAAACCGACTGATTTTTTGCAGAGGATTAAGGACAATGCCCATCTCAATCGCACAGTGTTGTTTCATCCTTAAAATATCCTGAATGCTAAATGAGACAAGATTCTAATGGGGGAAAAAAAAAATCCTATGTAGTCAGGTGCATATGAATAAACATGTATCATAACTACATGCAGGAGAGGGCCTCAATTAACAGTTTTAAAATATAATATTTTATATATACATGCAAAACAAACCTCTGTGTATATACACAAGAGACTTGATTTGTGGAGAGTGTAGTTCCAACTCCAAGTTACCTAAGACGAGCAAGAGTTATGCTGCTTTCTTAATTCTGGCAGCTTATTATGAGCACAATATTTTGCCTTCTGTGAAAGAAATGCAGGCAGTGGAGGTTTTAAACAAGTCAACCTTATTGGCCAAACAAATCAGACGTTCAAAAAGATTACAGACATTAGCAGACAATGATTTTTCTGTTTATTGATCCTCTGTAAGGTAGAAATTAAACAGTAGGCATTAGAAGAATACCACGTGTACCAGCTCACACGTAACACACCGGGAGGGCATGTGAATACTTGTGTTTTACTGCACTCAAGGTACCTAGCTTTTCCCATGGCTTGTATGGAAAAAGCAATGCCTTTCGGTAGGCACAGCTCTTTATAATTCAAGCGAGTGGATCAGCCTAACAGCAGAATATATGAGGTACACACCAATAAAGCAGCTAGCAGGTGTCGTCTTGGAGTTTCTTAAATGTTCTTAGCAAACCAGGTACCCACAGGAAGAAGGCAATTTACTATCAGTTATATCTTTACACCTGCTTGCAAATGCTGATGCAGACCCTTACGCCGAGCACTTCGCAATGGGAAGCTAATGTACAGGAGTGGCTAATTGATAATTAAAGAAACCTTTAGGAATAGCATCAAATATCTGGCACAGGGTTCTCAGAAGAGCTTAGCAAAGGCTGTTCTGCCGTGCACTCCTCATCCTGCTCTGGTAGTGTTCAGAACAAGATGGTGTATCTGTGGGAACGGGGGGTTCACTTGCAATTTTCAGTGCTCTGCCTGTGCTTTATTGTTGTCTGATGGCTCCTTCTTTAGTCTGCAGAGGGGATCACTCTATTACTGCGGTTTAGACAGCTCACAGGTTGGCCCTTGCCCCTCTCTTTCATAAAGTAAGTATAATTAGATGATAATGCCCTTCTTGTCAAAACTTACCGCTTATTTAAGCCTGCAGGAATAATTTCAATTTATTAAAGATTTATTCAGATAACATTATTATCACTGTTTATTCAAACGGACATGCTTTTTTCCTTTCCTTCTTCTTTTTTTTTTCCAAGGGAACAAAAGACGTAATTCCTGAAAACAGCTGTAAGCAACCTGTCAAAGCCCTCAAATGGTTAAGTTGAGCATTTTACTTGGAAAGGCTGACAAATTTTCTTCACTTCAAAATATCATTAACACCAATAACACATTTGCCCAAGCCTATTTCTAAGTTGTAAAAAAAGATTGCTACAGATTAAGACCCTTGATATAATGCTATAAGCTCCTAACAATGGTATCTTTTATAGTGAAGAGCAACTGCAGACACAAATTGCCCCCTTTCCTGCACCTTTTTCACAAAAATCAATATTAAAGTAGTAGCTGCCTTAACTCTCCCATAGACTATATGAGAAAAAACCACAGCCACGCTTAGGACAGTTTAGGTCAATAAAGAATCAATACTGTGGTTGAATCTGTAGAAAGATAAAAGACTTGGAACTCACTACAGTGTGCCCTATTGTTTCTCTCTATTTTGAAAAGAAGCTCAAGTGCCTCACTTTTTTTTTTCTCTCCCAACCAGCAATGAATTTAGTGTTTGTGGAAAGCGAGGGAGGTCACTGGAGGCTGCATGTGGCTTCAGTGTCTGCAGACGAGGGGTCTGATCTTGTTCACCCACACCTCCCATTTAGTTCAAGGGGAGTCTAGGGAGCAAGAAGAATGCAGCCCCGGGCCCCAAACCAAAACACTGTAACACGCTTCCATCAAGCCCAACTCATTTATTAACTATGGAGAGACTACCCATAAAAACTCCGGAGTGGAAGGGGTTCTTATCATGATTTCTAGCTCCCTGTCCATTAGGAAGAAGAGAGCTGATTTCAAGCACAGAAAGCTCTCTGATGTATTTGGCAATTGCCAGACACGTAGATCCCACTTACAGCTGAAGCCTTCCACATTTCACATAGTGATTTGACCAAATCTGAACCCCTTGTGAAAAAAACCCCAAGTTCAGAAGCAAATAAATATCTCAACAGACACACAGGCTTACACACACACATATGCCTATACACGTGGTTTGGATTTGTTTGCCTCTGCTATATCCCTTTTCAGTGCACTGTATACTGTGTCTCCTTTATAAACCTGAGAACTGCAACCATATACCTGTCTGGAGAGTAAGTGAACATGAAAAAATATTGGTTTGTGTGGACTGGAGAGTTCAGATAAAAACAATTTATGAGCCCAAATCTTCCAAATTCTTTACTTGAAGATGCACTTTGTTATCCTACAAGGGGCAGCTTCTAACACTCCTCAGCTTACAGCAATAGCTCCTGCTTGCAAAAGCTCAGAGCAAATCTAGATAAAGCTGGAGCTACAGCTCTTTACAGAAATTGGGAAGGAAGTGGGTAGCAACAGCAAAGACAGCCACAGTTTGAAATGCATTTATCTGTTGAAAGAAATGGCTGCATTCTGGAACTGCTGGGGCTCTCACGTTCAGAAGGAACACTCCCACCCCTGCTCTGCAGCTTAGTTATGATTAGAAAAAACAAATGTATTTTACCATTGCAGACTGAAATGTTCAGACCTCTAAGGTGCACGAATGAGCAGTTAACAGCAACCAAGTAGTTTACATAAAGAGTAAATGCAATTGTTCTATACAGCATTAACAGGATTTTTCAGCTAAATTATTGATAGTTATTAATAATACAATTATTACTATTATCAGGGTTTCTCTTTTGTTGTATTGCCTGGCTCCTTTTCTACAGCACAAGATCTCCAAATCACAGAATGGTTTGGGTTGGAAAGGATCATCCAGTTCCAACCCCCTGCTATGGTCTCACACTAGACCATGTCACCCAAGGCTCTGTCCAACCCGGCCTTGAACACCGCCAGGGATGGAGCATTTACCACTTCTCTGGGCAACCCATTCCAGTGCCTCACCATCCTCACAGCAAAGAACTTCCTTAGATCTAACCTGAACTTCCCCTGTTTCATTTTGAACCCATCACCCATTGTCCTATCACTACAGTCCCTGATGAACAGTGCCTCATCCCTCTCCCCTACTGCAAACACTGGAAACAGGTGGCAATAAATGCACAACCACGTCACCCTTGGCATACTGAGAAATGAGTTTCTGACGTGCTCCCAGTTTGGAGTACTTTACGTCATGGAGAAGGCTGAAAACATCCACTCTTTGCTCTAACAGTAGCACAGCGACAGGGAAAGAAGATCTGTAAGGAAGTAAATGAGCAGAGCCTTCCTGGTAGAAATCACAACGTTTTTAGCAGGACATTGTGGAGGTCCAGCAGAGCATTCAACTGAAGCTGCCTTGAACATTCACCACTGGAGTTCTCAGAAACTACTCTTGCTACGTGACACTCATCTGGAGAGGTCTGATAACATCTGTCTGTGTCCCGGTGCCCCAAAAAGGTTTGGAAAGGGAGATGAGCTGGGAGCTTTAGTACAGATTGTCAGATGTATTGCAGCTTCACAGAGGGCTCCAAACAAACAAGACTTTGTGATGGGAGGCGAGGGAAGAGAAGCAAAGTGCCTTGACCTCTTTCAGTCTAATGACAGAGATACATTCAATCTGCAAATAACTAGTGTGGGTTCGGATTTTAAGGCCCTCCAGTTGGTTGTTACCACCTATCTGCTGGTAACTTAAATAGCCAGAGAAAGCAGCTTGTTGGCTTTTGTGCTGAAGCAGCTCTGGGAGCTATCAGACATTCACCTACCTGGGTTACTGCTCCAGTTTGCTCCCAACAAGGTGTGCGCCCTAATTATGGCTGAGCTTGGGGTTTGGGTCAAAGTCTGGCTTCAGTTCTGGAAAGATTCTTATATTCCTAAACTTGCCACTAACTCATTTTATCGAAAGCACACCGGACAAATGGAGTACTGCTTAATGTCAGTCTTACAGTGTAGCTTAAACAGCAAGCTCAACAAAGAGAGTAGGTTCTGAGTAACCTCTCCCCTTAGTTACTCTGTCACCAGCTGAACGATGCCACGACTAATCCTGCTCTCAGTGGCTTTGGTAGCAGAGGGTCAAGTGCAATGTCGTTATCTTCTGGTTTGATTAAATTATGAAAGAAGGGCTTTAAATTAAATAGTGTGCAAACATCAAGAACTTAACAGTTAATATCTCCTGTATCTCCAACAGGATCTCTTACTCCTTCCCTTTGCAATTAACAATGCCTTTTCGAGTCAGTTCCTGAGATGCATCTCTATGCATTTGTGTGCTGGTGTGCAGGGCATGCTAAAAGTCTAATCCCTATTCTGGCCTCTAAGGCAAAAATAATTCTAGATTTACTTGATTTCTGAAAAAAAAGGCAGAAACAACAAAAATTAATCTTTACACAAACAACCCAAGGGAGCATTTAGTGGGACTTTTCAATCTATTCATGATCTGTAATTCCCAGCCCCCAAAGTTTCCATGTTACGGCTTAATATCTAGGGACTCCATATGTTGAGGGAACACAGCAGAACCAAAATGAGCTGAAAAAAGCATGCATTAGATTCAAACATGGGATAAAACGGTACCCAAGGAGCCCTTGCTTCATTTTCTCTACCTGGAACCATGGGACAGTGCAGCCATCTCAGCCTCATTCAAGTGTAACATTTCTTTTGAATATGACAGTGGTGGCGACCTTGTCATTAACTGATGCTGCCAGCAACATTTCAGCTTTCATAATTCAGTTAATTTTCAAGCCAGTGCTTACTGAACCCCCAATATAATCTCAATATAATTAAACCGTATTAAATAATAATAATAATAAAAAAGCAGCCCACCTTCCGATCAAACACGAGCCAGCGTTTGACTTGAACTCGCTAAAGCAAGGGGGTATTACAGTTTTGAGCAGTAGCCTTAACTTCTTGCTGTCAATGCCTGGCATTCAGGCACACACACGACAGCCCCTGTTATCCTCTAGCTCCTTGCTCTGGCTGAGGCACAGATGGCAAATTTGCAGCTAAGGAGCTCGGGCTGAATCTTGCTGCAGCTGTGTTACATGTGTAGGGAAGAGCTGGGCAAAGCCATGTTTACTGCCTTCCCATATCCACACCCTCAATCCAGGAGGCAGGAAAGGCTCAATTTGGCCTGTGTGCAGGCTCTGATGGCCTGCCTCTCCTAAATGACCCCAAGGACTGCTGGTGGCATTGCACTGCATGGTTACAGGGCTTCAGATGTCACAAGCCAGTTTTTCTGTGCTGCTAGAACCTCCTCAGAGACCAACTTGCTCCTCGGACTTGCTCTTCTGAAAGAACACAAAAGAGACAGGCTCCTGGGGGCGAAATCAGCCTCCAGGGTTTTTATAGACACCGAGACTGATAGATGGTCAAACGCAAGTGCTGCCCTAGGGTGGCAAACCACATGCAGTCCACTATTGCCTAGCATTCATCCTGTGAGCGCTGAAGTGGGTCTGCATGAGCATATGTCAGTGCTGTGGAGCGATGTGTGTCTGTAAATCCGAGGTGGGGAACGCATTGCCAATGCCTTTGAAAACCTAATCCCAACCTCTTTTTTCCCTATGAATCCTGTGCTAAGCACACTTAAGTTCCTGTCTTTCTTTCTGCGTTTTATTTCCTCCGCTATTGGCAACAACCACCAGAAACCTGAGAATGTTGCTAATTTCCTGATGGATTTGTCCTCTCCTGTTTGGCAGGACTAGTCATTCTTCCTTTCCATTTTGTTCCCCAAATCACCAACCTTCTGTATGCGTGCACCTAGTGCACTTTGCAAAGCAAAAATGACATTGCTGCCTTTCCTTGATGGGTGCCTCCACCCGCCATCACTGCACTTCCTTGTTTCCCTGCACTTGGCTGGGAACATATTCCAAGTTTTGAATTGAGCACGGGTCCTTTATGGATGCTCAGCAGTAATACAGTGAAGTTATGATTTATCTAGGAAAGGAAGGCAAGGGATACAACAGCTTTACTCATGCTAACAGTGCTCTGCAATGTGGCAGGAGCTGAGGAGCTGCTCTCAGGTGTCCCTCTCCCTCAGCTTGCCGTTCATTCGAAGTCTTTCACTCAAAATCAAGTTTCAGTCATTCTACCTCCTCTCCTTGAGAAAGGATACTGGAGAGGGACTCTTCATCAGGAACTGTAGCAATAAGACCAGGGATGATGGATTTAAACTGAAACAGGGGAAGTTCAGGTTAGATTTAAGGAAAAGTTCTTCCCTGTGAGGGTGGTGAGGCCCTGGAACAGGGTGCCCAGAGAAGTGGCAAATGCTCCATCCCTGGCAGTGTTCAAGGCCAGGTTGGACAGAGCCTTGGGAGACATGGTCTAGTGTGAGGTGTCCCTGCCCATGGCAGGGAGGTTGGAACTAGATGATCTTAAGGTCCTTTCTAACCCAAACCATTCTGTGATTCTATGATTCTATGAAACAAAATAAAGAAGCTTGCCTGAGGAAAATCTGAGGGCCTACAACTTCAGTCCTCTGAATGTTGCAGCGTGATGTTACTATTCAATACATTTCATTGCTGTCCTCTGCCTGAAATTCTGTAGCAGTTGCAGCCAATACCTCGGAAAGGACTAAAGAGAGTTACTTTTCAACTGGTAAAACAAAGATCTCACTTTTGCAGCAACTTTGCATGCCACGTTTCAGCTCTAAGACAGGTTTTTGGAGCCAGGCAATGTGTGACCCCTGTAACAAAAGATTTGAAAGGTAATAGAGCTGTGCCTTTAACTACACTGCTCTTAGCAGATGCACCTTAGCAACACACACAAGGCGGCAGAAACTGGAGAGCACAGAGTTGGATTCAATCTAGAAGAAGATGTGAGAGTTTCAATTAACACAATCCTGCATGATTTAAGGGAAATATTCAGGAGTGCTATTTATTTAGCCTGCAGCCAAAGTCCATTACTGAGAATTACTCTTAATTAGAGTTGTGCAAGGTTGGGAATATCCACTCCTATCATGATGCTTTCACCTACCAGAAGAACTACCAAGCTTGCTGAGCCTCTGGCAATTCTAGGCTGGCTAGAAAAATAGCTAGATGATAAAAGTCTTATTTTAAACAAGATAATCTAACCAGTAGCACATAGAAAAAATATTTGTTTTACTTGTCCTTTTAATCTGACACCCACAGCATCATCAAAGAAGCTCTGTCTAAAATATTGCCCCCAAAATCTGTGTGAGAACAAGGTCTACCAAATACTGAATCACTCTTAAACAAATGCATGCTTTGTCTCAGGTTCTTCTGTCTTTAATTGCTAACTTCTCTTCCTTGCATCAACACAAGCCAGTCCTTTCCCCTTCCAGTGTCAGCTCTAAATCAGGAATGGATTCAATACTCAGTGAAGGATTTTGGGAGGATAACAGATTGAGTATGTGGCCTCACCAGCAACATCAGACACGTATGGCTTGAGGGACTAAGAAGAAGTACCCAGTCAGGAAGAATACCAGTATATGAGGAAAAGTCAGTTTTCATCAATGAAGGTTTAGGAGAGGGCTTGTAAGACTGCCCAAACAAACTGTTCTCAAACACACCATGTAAAACTTGGTTCCACCTTTGAGAGAACATCCCGCATAAGGAATTGGTCCTTGTTAGTTCCTGAGTAAGTGTCTGTAAACTCTTTCCACGAAGTGGAGGAGGTCTGGTGGAGTTCTACCCACCACACAGAGCTGGGCTAGGTTCCAGACCTGTGATTTGAACTTCCAAGACCTCAAAACAGGGGATATCACGGTGCTGGCCACAGACATACCTTTGGCTCAACCAGCTTTTCAACAGAGCTGTAGTAAGCCCATGACTGAAATAAGCCTTCAGAGAGAGCAAGTAAGGAGAGAGTAAACAATGATTAAACATTACTCTGTTTTCAGCATTACCAAGGGAACATAAGAATTAGCAAAGGACAAGACCGAAAAGTTTTGAATTTGGTTCAGGTGAGCTCAGGAAATATCAGTATTTATTTGGGACTCTCAGACGTACAAAATGGGGCTTGTCTGCAGCTCTTATTTCACTACCTGCTTCTTACTGGTTTAAATACCCCTGCTTCCAGTGGGAAACCCAGTGGCAGAACTGCACAGGAGATAGCCAGAAAGAAAAAAACATGGACAGGCAACAAAGGAAAAGATTGAAGTTCAACATACTTCAGGTCCTAAGAACAGGCTTGGTTGAAGCCTAATGGGAGCTTGAGTCGTTTCATCTGTTACCTAATTGCTTTGCTCACTCCTGGTGAGAGCTGAGAGCCATTGTCATGTCAAAGGATGGAACCAGTCCAAAAATCCAAAGCTGGTGACTGCATCATTACCAGAAGAGGAGGAAGCAGTTGAAAGCCAAACCATGATTTACCTTTTTACAACTACCCACCCAAATCAAACTTGCAGGTACATAGTCGCAGTCCAGATCTACAACTGTTGGTGTTGATTCAAGCTCTCTTTACCCATGTTTTTGGACAAGTGATCTATGCAAAGGACACACGAATCACCCTTGACATCACCACAAGACCCTGCAAGAAGCCACATAGTTTCACGGAGCTGAGTAAATACGAAAGGTACACGGTGCCCTGCAGTCTAAAGACAAAATGATTTTCATGTGAGTGAGGTTTTAAACCATAGACTCGAATCCTGGAGAAAATTTAAGGGGCAATAAGACTTTAAAGCAAGGTAAAGCCAGGAGCCCTGAGTCTTATTAAACGAAAACAATCAGAGTATCCACATTTTTGTAGTCCTACTGTGAAGTTCCAATAAACTTTACCCAAAAAAACCTCCATAACACTCCTTACCCGGCTTCATGGAAAACGAGAAGCGATTCCAGAGGTTGGCTGACTATTTAATACCTCTTGTAGTAGTTAAAAAGGCCACTTTCTTCTTCTCTCTCACACTCTTTTTTTTAACTTTTACTGCAAAACCATTAAAGAAAGAACTAGTTCTAGTAATAAAAGGTAGCTATATTCCCACAGGGAGAAGGGGAATGGTGGTTCCTGTGTACCCTTAGCGCTCTTGGCAGGGGTACTTATAAAGAAGGTGAAGGTCACGGGGAAGAGAACAGAGTATTTTCTGTTCAATGGAAAATAGAAAGTTCCAAATGTGAAAAGGAATTTTAGCAAGTTTTATTTCCTTCTTTTACAGGCCTGACATCATATTTCTCCACGGTGACATCATGGCTTTAAAGTAACAGCTTCCAATGACACCAGTGCATCAGAAGCCTTACAAAGCAACAGCATTTGGTGTTTCTGATTTTCTGAGGCACTGATGAAGCCCAGACCAGAGCAGATCTCCCTGCTCAGCAGTTCCTATGTGTTTATAAACTCCTATTCAAACCTTGTGAATAACATCTTGCTAAAGCGCTCAGGGTCAGGAGGGTATCTTTGATGGAGAGAAGTTAGAAATACAATAGTAAAAAATACACAGTCTTCAACCAGTAAAATTTAGTTTTTCCATTAGTCCCTGCTTCCTCACCCAAACCGACCATCTATGCCAAGGAGGAATACCTAATGGGCCTGCTCCACCAAGCACAGCTACCCAGGAATGCTGCATACAAACCTACTCCTATTATACATCAGGAGGATGTGGGGTTTGAACTGCATTGTCAAACTTCAAGGCAGCTCAACAGCTAGGCAGTGTGAGTTTTGACTAGATGTACCATGCTGAAACAGAGAGCAGGATTTGGCCTGCTTCTGTTTTTAACAGATCTTCTCAGTGATGGAAATTTGCTTGTCTCTGATGCTTGCTAATAAACAGATGCAATTGCCATTCCCACTTGAAGAGAGAAGGAGCTGGAGCCAGGAGAGAACTTCAAAGAGCCTGGCTCACCCCTCTCACCTGTAGGGATGTGATTATGTCTGGCAGAGCGCTCTGGGAAGCAGCTTTCACCACGGCCGTCAGCAGCCCGCAGAGCACTGGAGAGCTACGAGCTCTACAGTCTGCTCCCCAAACTCCTGTACCCTTCCTGAACTGGAGTATTTATTCAACAGCAAGAGACAAAGCCACACGTTCTGCAGCACGGAGGTCATAAACCATCGGGAGGCTGGAGATATTCCCTGCAACCCATTGCTGTTCACACACACCAGAAATGAAAGAGAAGTGATGTACTGTAATTAGTCTGCACCCAACTAATAAGGATTGGTGGTCACTATGCTCTGGCAGTGAGCACCATCATTTCCCTGGCAGGCTCTTGTGTCACTGGGATGCACAGAGTACCAGTGAGGAAGGGAAAATAGGGAGCTTCCCTTTAAAAAGTCAATGTGTCTACAACAACTTACATCTGTTGTTATTTTAATGCTATCTCAGGGCTCATATAGATGTGACATCACACAGAACTAAGGCTTGGCCATCGATTTTACTGCCAATATACCTGAAACTGTAGGGATTTCGTTACAAATTTGTATGGTGCATGTGTGTCAGAACAAAATCCACGCTGGAAACCTCTGCGCAGCTTCATCCCTTTGTAGTAATTCTGAGAGCCATAAAGTGGTTTCATTTTGGAATTAAAACCTGTCTTATTTTCAAGCTGACTAGAAGCGAGTGAGTTTGTCGCTATCAGAATTTATTACACCTCCAAACAAAAAAGAGAGTTTCAGAATCTGCCTGGTGAGCCGGCCAAGCAAGAGGAGGTGGGGATGGTTTGTATTCTAATTTCAAGCTGCAGGGCTCCCAGGTGTATTGTATAGGATTTCCTGTAATTTACAGGCCAAATAAGCAGTCTACAGGAAAATGTTTGCCACACTGTACATGCGTATTAATTACACAGCAGGATACAATGATTTCTTTGTGATAGGAAGGGAGGTGGATCTACAGGCAAACTATTAAACTGATGTGGAAATGCAGGCATTCTTCTGCCGTTAAAAAGGGGCTGTTGGATTCAGGGAGATAAAATTGGCAAGTGTCTTCTCACACTTTGTATTCCCAGGTCTGTCACTGGAGCGGAGCACAATGTGCCAGGCTCTGTGGGTACCAGGGAAGGGAGAGGTGTCCTTACAAACACGCGCCGGGAATCTCGGCTGTCCTGCGGGGGCTACTTCTGAACTAAGTTTCTGCAAGAGAAAGACTTCCCTCCTCCAGTGAGAAAGGGGGGATTTGAAGATTTCAGGTGCACATTGTTCAGCATCTCCCCAAGCATCCTATAATAATACAATTGAATGCTTACTAGGATCATCAGATAGGTATCATTCTTTCACCTACCACCGAGCACTGAGAAAGCATTGCTTTTCATTACCACAGGTTAGTGCAAGATGAAACTAGTTGGAGGGAGACAACACGGCACATCACAGACTCTCTTAAAATAAAGATGAGGGGAGTTCTTTTTAGATGTGTAATCTTGAGACATAAAGGGATATGAGGGGAATAAATAAAATATTCAGACTGCTTTCCTCCAGATCAAATTGTGTGTAAGTGTACAGGCTTGTTCTCACTAGGAGATGAGCAATTCTCATTACGCTTGTGTTCAGGTGCAATTTCTGAAGCAGAACTCTTGGTTTTTGACTGTATGAAGAGGAAATCTCACCCACTACATGCCTTCCCCCAGCAAGCTGGGTTAGACTACATATGGTTGGCATTCAGGAGGGAGCAGCTCAGAAACACACAGTTTTGTTTGACTAAGGCATTCCTTAAAACATTAAAACCCCCGAAGCAAAACTTCTGCCCATGTTCTTTGAACAATGAGGCCCGTAGATCAGATTACACCAAGGCTTATCCACAGATGACATGTGGGCACTTAATGATGTCCAATTTTACCATTATGCATTTAGAAGGAACTTCAACCACACTCCAAGTTAGTATTTCACTCCAAGTTAGTATTTCTTTCCTTAGCTGAAGGGGAGGGCAGAACAACAACTCCGCACCAGGACATTAGGACAAGGCTCCTGCCTTTGGAAAGGTTCTTGCCTTTCTTCTCAACTAATGAGACAGAAAGCAAAGCCAAAAGAGAAGAGGGAT
Organism: Strigops habroptila; assembly: GCF_004027225.2. Lineage (NCBI taxonomy): Eukaryota > Metazoa > Chordata > Aves > Psittaciformes > Psittacidae > Strigops > Strigops habroptila. The sequence goes on from NC_044282.2 coordinate 72,931,028, forward strand.
CACTTACAAACATCTGGATTGCCCAGAGAATCTGTATTTTAAAACAGCAGTGCCCACAAGGGGCTCCAGCCTCCTCTTATTTTGATATATGGAGTCTAACAAAGACAAGGGCAAGGTCCTGCACCCAGTTCAACACAACCAAAGGGCCCAGTACAGGCTGGGAGCATGAGGCAGCCTCACTGTGAAGTCCCCAGGGGTCCTGGTGGATGAGAGGCTGAGAGATGGGATTGTGCCCCTCTAATCAGCGCTTGTCAGGCCACACCTGGATCCCGCCGGACACAAAACTGTGTCTAGTTCTGGTCCCCACAGTTCAAACAGGATGTGGAAACACTGAAGAGGGTCCAAAGGAGGGCCACAAAGATGATCAGTGGGCTGGAGAAGCTGTCCTATGAGGAAAGACTGAAGAACTTGTGTCTTGTCTCCCTGGAGAAGAGGAGGCTCAGGGGGAATCTCATTGCAGTATTCCAGTACTGAAAGGGCAGCTACAGGGAGGACAGAGGATCTCTCTTCTCAAAGAGCCAGATAGAGAAGACAAGGAGCAATCTGTACAAGTTGCTCCAGAAGTTTCATCTTGATACAAGAAAGACATTTTACAGTGAGAATTATTCACTGAACAACTTCCCCAGGGACATGGTTGAGTCCCCATCACTGGAGGTTCTCAAGATGCAATAGGAGAGGGTGATAGATAATCTCACCTAATCTCTCTTTCCTGTGAAAGGTTGGACCAGATGATCATAGAAGGTCTCTTCCAACCTGTTTCTGTGATTCTCTCCAGTACAGGAGATAGGAGAGAGGACAAACCACAGAAGTTATCTGACCATGGCCAACTGACCCATGGGTCAGTCGGTGGACAGAGAGTAGAGACAAAGCCGCAGTGACAACTAAAGCTTTATGCAGGCATTAGCACAGGAGCTGTCTTTGCTATATACCTGAGGACTGATGGCTTTGGTGTAGGGAGGGAGTAAATGAAGCCTGGATACTCCCTGGTTCAGTCTAGCTCTGCTGTGAGGACAGCAGCACAGCCAAACTCTACCGAGACCAACATCACTTTTATTTGCTATTATGTTGGTAGGAAGCAGACTCCAGACCAGTGTTTAACTGCTGCAGCCTGTAATGGTCTCCACAATCTAATGAAACTTTAATAGAAGTGACTGTCACTGTTACACTTCAGTCCCAATTTCTGCATGTAAAAATCCCTCCAAGGGGGTGTTCTTCTGCCATCATCTCTGAGGCATTCCTTCCCCTTCTTGTCAAGATGGGGGGGAGAGAACTGGCACTGAGAATTTCTAGAGAAAATAGAGTTTAATTTCTTGGAGGTGTTTTGTTGACAAGAAAATAGAAAGCATGTGTCTCTGCTTCTCTTATTGTACTTCCAAGTAATGAAAGTATTTAAGGAGGTACAATTATGGACTTGGCAAGCACCTGGGGCTCTTGGAACTGCTTTTTCACACTGAATAAACACTGCAGTTAATCTGTTTATGTTCCACTGCACTGAAAAACTATCTCCAAGAAAAAGCTACAAGTGTGTATTTTCCACTCCTTTCCTTTGTTTTTAATGTTAAATTAATAATTTGATATATGATTTGATTCTTCTTTTTTTTTCTCTCTGTTCACAAGACAGCCAGTCAAAAGCAGTTTTTAATTAACAAAGATATAAACTGAGGGATTACTGGACTAGGTCAGAGCAACGATCCATCCTGGTTTTGACAGTGGCCAACAGGAGATGCTTCAAAGGAATGCACAGCAAGCTCTGTAATGAACTGTAACAGCGTAACTTCCTGCAGGGACCTGAGCTTCCTAACACACAGATCTTGCACATGAACCCACTGTGACAGTTTACATCCCTTCATTTAAACAAATAAATATATGTATGCATATGGACCCTTCTCAGTACCTACACTCATGTTGAATATTTGATTTCATAGAAGCATAGAATGGTTTGGGTTGGAAAGGACCTTAAGATCATCCAGTTCCAACTCCCTGCCATGGGCAGAGATGCCTCACACTAGACCATGTCGCCCAAGGCTCTGTCCAACCTGGCCTTGAACACTGCCAGGGATGGAGCATTTACCACTTCTTTGGGAAACCTCTTCCAGGGCCTCACCACCCTCACAGTAAAGAACTTCTTCCTTATATCCAAATTGAACTTCCCTTGTTTCAGTTTGAACCCATCACCCCTTGTCCTATCACTACAGTCCCTGATGAAGAGTCCCTCTCCAGCACCCTTGTAGCTCCCTTCGTATACTGGAAGCTGCTCTGAGGTCTCCATGCTCATCCCTTAGACTCCATCACATCTTGTGGCAGCAAGTTCTATAACTGAAATAAGCAGTCTGTGAAAACCAAACCAACAAAGCAGCCCCCAAACCGCAAACTACTTGGTTTAAAAAGCAACCTCGTTAGGATGAGGGGAGAGCAGACATCTGCACCTATCCCAGCCCCACAGCACCCCTGCCTATTGGATCAGGGATACTTCAGGATATGGTATCTGTTCCTAAGCCCCTTCATATCAGGTTATGTCTGTGAATTTGCCTCATCCCCTTTTGCTGATACCATGTGCTGCCACAGCTGCCAATGCACCCCCCAGCTCACTGATGGCTTTGTGAGTTCCCTCCTTTTGTCTATTTTCAGACAATCAAATACAAGGAGTCTCCTAGCTCTTGTGCTGCAGGATTTGATAGATGGTCCTTCTGCTTCCCCCTCGCCTTCCACTAGCTTTGTAAAACTCAGCCCCTTCCCCTTCTCAGCCTTCTCCAGATGGAGGAGTCTCAGCTTCTCCAGTTCCTCCTCATAAATACAAGTGCTCCACCCTTTAACTGCGTTATTTACCCGTTCTCTGTACCATTTCTAACCACACTATGACCTTTTCCAGATGCAGAGACCAGAACTGTGCTCAGCATGGCATTTTTATTGTAATCCTGACTAAAAATACTGCAGTATTTCTGATTCCTTAGCACCTATGTGTCCTATGCATGGACATTTCAGCTTGGTTTAGGCATGAAGAAGGGACACAGCATTGAAAGACTCCCTATTCCGTGACCAGTTCCTTGGATAAGTGGGAACCTGTAGGAACCCAGTGACCAGAATATGACTTGTCCTCAACACAGCAGAGGTCTTGTACAAGACAATTTTGAATGTGGGCAATGTAAGTCATCAGAACAGACTGTAGTTACTATTTTGTACATCATACAACAGAGCTAAGCCACACTTGTCACAAACATGCAATGTAAACCAGAGCCCTCAGCTGCAGTGTAGCCCATGGAGCCACAGTAATGCTGACACGTGTGAAGCCTGTATGGCTTTAGTACCTGTAACAAACTTCTCGCAAGGAGAAACACTCCGAGCACAGTATAGGAACCCAACATATGGTCTGGAAAGCAGAGGTCATCTTCTATCCTGCTGTCTACATTAAAGAGAGCAATGGCTGGTTGAAGCGCTAAATTTGGCTTACTGTGTGGCCTGGGGAGCAAACCCATCAGCAGCAGGTTGTACAGATGAGGAAGCTCTGCTTCTCTCTACTGACTTTATAACTCCCTGAATACGGCCTTAATATTCAAGTAAGAAAACTCACCCTTTGTTCCTGCTCTGAACTACAACTACGAGCAAATCTTGAGATGACACAAACACTACAAGTCAGCCCTGAAAGAGAATCACTGTCCTGCCCTGCTGCTCTTAGACCCTAGAAAAGAGTGGCCAAGAATCTGAAAGCATGGCTAGAATCTTTTCTTTTCACGCCCATAAAGCTGTACACTTCATCTTTTCCTCTCATTTTAGGCCCAAGTCCTCCAGTTGCATTTGAGTATAAAGTACCAGAGCACAGAAGTCAGTAAGAGCTCTTTTATTGACTCCAGTTGGCATTGCATTGGGAGCGGTGTTTTTAAAACCAGAAGAGTACCAGGAGGTAAAAACTGCGTGTCCGTAAGGTTAAAGAAAAGTGTGTGTGTTTAAAACAGTGAAGAAATTGTTCTGAGAACAATTCATCTTCCTGAAAATATGAACCCTATGATGCTGCCAAGGTCAGGGAGAGCTGTGATAATTTAGTGTGTAAGTGCTAGTCATACAGCACAATGCCACATTATTTAATTTTCTAACACATTCATACAACTGCCTGACAATAGCCATGGACGTTACCACTACCTGTGGGCTGAGGTCAAGGCAAGGCAGCTTAACGTTAAAACAAAAGAGCTAATTGGATTCCTGTTCAAGTTCTACCTTATTATGGGATCCCAGTTCCTTTTCTTCTTTCTGCCTCAGCTGGAAAGGAGGACCTCAGAGTGACTCATGAAATGGGGAGGGAAAACGCAGTGCATATGCTTGGCTTATTTGGTCATTCTTCCTAATTTCTCTGTCTCTTTTCTTTTTGCCATTCAACTCTGGTTTGTGAATTCCAGGCTGCTTCCCTCGGAGAGCAGAAACGCAGCTCACCTTGTGAAATGGGAAGGGCTGATATTAAAAAGAAGCCACCCTCAGCTGTAAAAATGAGATGTCTTGCTAATGCCAAAATTAATAACACGGAGTTAGTTGGGGCTTATACTTCATTCTTACAACTGGCAGTGCACAGAATAAGACTACATCACATACCCAAAACCTTACAGAGACAAGTAAGTGCTATCCCCTTTTCGAGGAAGAGAAGCATAAGCACAGAGCAGTTAAATGAGCAATATAAGGAGACTGAAGCAATTCAAGACTGCAAAAACAAAACCCCAGGATTTTTGCCTCATTTCTAAACTCATAAAAAAGATCTCTTTTTTTCACTCAAAAAATAGGATTAAGTAATTTAATTAAAGACATAACCTTGTTTTACATTAAATTGCATGCAAAGCTCTCTTCTGTTTGCAGAGGAGCTGAGAGCCACCCTCGGAAATGGCTGTTGCACAGTGTGACTTTCAAAATAACATCCTTGCAGTGCACTAAAGGAGAGAGCAAAAGATATATGTCCTCTGGCTTAACGGGTAGGGTTGTCTCCAAGGAGTTCATCCAGATGATCAAAACACAAGCTGTCAAATGCTCCGGAGCGGGGATGTCAGGAGGGAGAACAGTCCCGGTTTGCAACTGGAACAGACTCAGTTGCTATTGAACTTAAGAAGGAAGAAGTGAACCCCTCACGTCCCACCCGGGTGCAGAGCTGTGCCCCACTAATACGCACCTTGGAGCTGCAGCCTTTCCCTTTGGAAGCCCTCCCCTTCACACACAGATTCCCTGAGCAGCAAACGCCTTGGTTTTATTTTTGGGAAGGACCACTGCAGGGATCATCCCTGTATGCACAGACTGATAAACAGGCACATAGAGTCCCCACAGGCTAAACTTAAGTTCCCTCTGCAGCTGTATTTTTGTTCTAAGTTGTGATGCACTCTTGTGCCATGTAAAAATGTAGTTATTCAACGAAGTGGTTTGAAGTTCAAAGATAATGTCATGTTCATTTGGAATATAAGCATGAGCAATGCACTCCCAGATACACTTTCTGTGTCCCTACATCCCTATCTCGGCTGTGGGCAGGGTGGTAATATACAAAGAGAGAGCAGGTGGGAATTTTTTTAGGTGGGGAAGAAAAAGCCTTATAGCTCTGAAGCTGAGTTCACTGCCTATCCCCCAGTTTGGAAGGCAAACAAAAAACGCCTCGTGAATTGAGCAGGCATGCTGCAAAATAAAAAGAAACAATAGGAGGCAGATAAAGGCAGGAAAATCACTCACTAAAACACAGGATTTTCTTTCCAAAGAGTTTGGGCACAGTCTCCGTTTTTCCTAACTGCTTCTATCACCTGTATGAAGGGGCCACTGGACTTATACATGCAAAAGCCTTTTATCCACTTATATTTGGTATCTCACAAGGTCCTCAAAGAGCTCAGAAATAAGGAGCTTTCAGGTTGGCACCTTCCTAAATAGCCTCACTCGCTGTATGTAAACGGTCTCCATCGCCACAGAGATTTTGCTGAAGGCATTTGCTCTACACATGTAACTCTGACACCATTCAGAGGAACAGGGTTAGGACTCAGACCTCCCTGTGTAGTGAGAGAAGAGGGATAAACCCTGTAAGTGGGATGAGAGAGAGGCTAGAGGACTAATGCAATGATTTAATGTGCCTCCCATGAGCAGGCAGTCCCAGCATCTGAACTTCAGTCTCTGGTAGTCCATTCCCTGCCTACTATGTTTTATAAAATGCTTGGGAAAAACACTTTGCACATCATCATCTGCACATCAGCAGTGTTAAGACAATTAATCAGGGATTCCAGTGCCACGCCATAAATCCTGGCATCTTGCGTCACCGATACTTGAAAGACAAAATGTGAGAATCTGTTGATAAAGACATCCTTTAACTCAGGCAAAAACACTTTGGCCTTTCAGTGTGTTTGGGAATGCCACTGCTGGCTGCCCAAACAGCCCAGCTTCAGGGTGTGATCCCGATCTCTAATTTGGTCACAGAATCATGGAATGGTTTGGGTTGGAAAGGACCTTAAGATCATCCAGTCCCAAAACCCTGCCATGGGCAGGGATGCCTCACACTAGACCATGTCACCCAAGGCTCTGTCCAACCTGGCCTTGAACACTGCCAGGGATGGAGCATTTATCACTCCTTTGGGCAACTTGTTCCAGAGCCTCATCACCTTCACAGTAAAGAACTTCTTCCTTACATCCAACCTGAACTTCTCATGTGCAATTTTAAACCCATCGCCCCTTCTCCTGTCACTACAGTCCCTGATGAGGGGTCCCTCTCCAGCATCCTTGTAGCCCCCTTCAGACGCTGGAAGCTGCTCTGAGGTCTCCACGCAGCTTCTCTTCTCCAGGCTGAACAGCCCCAGCTTTCTCAGCCTGTCTTCATAAGGTCACGCACATTAACTTGGACATTTTGCAGTGATAAATGGTCACATATGTAAAATCAAAATGGAGCCTTCAACAGCCTTTTTCCAATAACACAGGAAAATAATGTCCCCACTACTTATTCCATTATCACAGACTAATTGGAAGACCTGGAAACGTCCCTCCGTGTCATTAGCTGTCTACGAGACGAGAGAGCTGCAGCAGCTCAAATTCTTCACCATGATGGCTATCATAGCACAGGAGGGGTCTGAAGTCCAGGCTGTAACTTTACCACTCCCAATGCACAAGAGCTGTGCAGTGGTGAAATACCCCCAAATGAAACCATTATGTTTAGAAACACAAACACAGAGAGACCTCCCACTAACTGAGCAGATCCTTTTGAAAGTTGGCACTGTCAAAACAAACACAGTCGCCTGTAGCACCCTTCCACCGCTCCTGCTGACAGCGCTAGTGAGGAGGAGGAGGTGCTGAGTACTTTGTTATTATGAGGAGGAGGATAGTGTTGGGAAAGGTGTTGGCTTTGACACAGAAGTATCAAGAGCAGGAAAGCGAAAGTCAAGGAAATCAGCCTCGTGCCGTCTCAAACTGCTCTAGCACTAAACCTACAAAAATCAATGACTCTGCTTTCACAGGAGTTTTCACATAAACCTGAGGGAGCGTACAGCACGAGTTGCACCAGATGGAGAGTCACGGGAAGCAGGGAGTGAGACAGGAGCAGTGTTGGTATCTATCAGCTACATCAAACGCAGAATTCACAAACAGTAATTAGGGCTGTTCACATCTAGCCCTGCCTTTTGCGTCTGCGGCAGCAGTGTGCAGGGAGAGGCAGCACAGAGAGAACACCACGGTGTTATAAATACATCTGCAGGTAGTAAAAGGATTGTTTATACTCTTATGGATTTGTGCCTTTTATCTGAGTAAAAACCTGGTAATACAACAATCTGAATTTTAGGCTACAAGCTCTTTTTTCCCTGGTTCCACCTTTTCAAACCTGTTCCATCACAGCAGTTTGTCTTTGCCCTCCCTCACAAAACCAAAGTCCTCCCCACGCCACATTGAAAACCTCCTCACAAAGAAAACTGAAGGGAAATAATTTTTGTGCAACTTATCCATCTTTCAAAGCAGCTTCTGGCAGAAGGGAGCTGAGAGTGATGAGTCCATAGAATAATAAATAATAACAATATTGAGCAGTTTTGCAGAGCAAATATACATTGAGAAACTTTTCCTCTTGAGTGCCTGACATTATTAATTTGTTCTCCAAACACACTAGTGAGGAGAGTCATCCCATTTTTACAGACAGCGAAAGTGAGCACATAGATTACAGTAATTGTTTCAGACACAGAAGGAGTCAGTTCCAGAAACAGGGCAGAACAACTCACAGGAGATCACAGTCCATATCCATAGCAATATTTGGACAGAGCCCTGCCACCACAATTGCTATCAGCAAGTGACACATGCTTGGGGGTTTTTGACACCCGTGAATAATATCTTCCTTGAACTGCCCTTCCCTGTGGTCCGGGAGGAGTGTATCTTAGGCCTTAAGAAGCAGGAAAGGCTGAACAGAAGTTCCTGTAATTATTGATGACAGAAGTATTTCCAACCACTTCCCAGCTTCTGCTTAAAACGGTTCAAACTCACACAAATCTACTGCCTAAGTAATATGTGACATCCCAACAACCCATTTGGAGTTGCACAGACACCCATCTGGGACATCCTTTCCCAGAACTCCTGTGTGAGAAAGCAGCAGTTGTGTTTTCAGCCCCATTACTGCACAGCAGAGATTTCAGATGAATTGAGGGGAGGGGGAGAAGACCTGAACTGACTTGCTGTATCCACATGAAATGGTTAGTGAATGACCTTGTGTCCAACCTTCTAACATCTAAGACAAAAGCATGGAAAAGCTGAACAAAGGAAAGCAGGAAAGTTCACTGAACAGGGGGTGTATGTGAGGGGGTGTTTGGGTTTTGCTTGTTTGCATAGAGATAGAAATAGAGGTTGATAAGCAGCTAGCTTAATTTTAAGCCTCTTCCTGTTTTATAGTACTTGTAGTAGAGTCACCAGAGCAACAACAATTTCCAGGACCAGCACAACGCCAAAAGCAGGTCAAAATCCTGCTCGCCATACTCACACTAATGAGCTCTCAGAAATCAATGGATTTAGGGATTCCTGTGCGGACAAACATCATTTGCCCCAGGTTCCCCTGATAATGGCTTGGTACAGAAACCAACCTTCATCCCCTCTTTTCCTTCCAGTATTTCTTATGAGCCAGATTATAATGCAAAAGGAACCCAGGCAGAGGGATGGCTCTTCTGTGTCACCTCCTGCTTGCTCTAGGCAATTGCTCGCACTGGCACACCAGTATGATAAGGCACATGCTGAGGCTGAGGCTGTTGATTTTGCTTTTTAGAGCTATTGATTTCCTGCCCTTTCTTGTAAAGGATTCTGTGAACTGGAAGCAGTTAAAGGTTAACTGCAAAGATTTCATTAAAAAGAATATTTTAGAATTGTTTAAGATCCTAAATCATTAGTAGTTAAATGCCTACACCTAAGAATTGCACTGAAATTTATGTCTTTAGGCAACGAAGTTCCAAGAGTTACCTGCCAATATGAGAGCCCCAGAATCTGCTCAATCAGCTGCAGCTCAGCACCCGCAGGCAGCACCCAGCTCTGCATCAGGTCCTGGCAGTTGTGCTGGTCACAGGGGATCCTCCACTTGGGATCTCACTACTAAGAAGAGGAAGAAGAAATGGGTTTTAGTGGTTGGCACAGCCTTAAAGTATTCAAAGTCTGGCATTTTGGTGAGAATGAGAAGTCAGAAGGAGACGTGGGAAGGAGGGGAAAACATGTCTCTACCACCAGCACTCCAATTCCTGGCAACTGTATGACCGAGTAAGAGCAGGGAGACGTGAGTCTAACCCTGTGGTAGAGAGACAGCATCTCCACTAGTCAACATCAACAACTCCTGGTGGGGTGCCTGGGGGAAAGGGCTGGCGAGAAGCAAGAAGCAACATTAAAAGGACAATATGCACTGAACATTCCTGCCAGAGGGTAAGAGAAGTGGATTGCTGCCCAAAACACAGCGCACACATATGTGTGCGTGCGTGGAGGGGGAGTTTACATACATCTTGTTTACAAGCTGTAACATTATAAACTGACATTTCTGTTACTGCGGTTGTGTTTCCCCATTTATGCTCCTTTTTCTCTCATTTTCTTTGCTTTATGCACAAACTTTGGCCTCGGAGAAGAGGAAAGTTTGTTGCCTGAGAGCACCACAGGGAGCTGTTTCGCTCACCTGGGGATCTGTGCAACTATGTGTGTTAATTTGAGGAGGAACCTCCTGACATCCAAAGCCAGCATCCACTGCTGCTGACAGCACCTGGCAGAAGGGCTACATCCTGCGCATCCTTTGGCAGTTGTTCTGTGAAGCGGCTACAGCAGAGCTACAGTACAGATGGTCCTTCATTTGGGGATGTTTGGATCCAGACCTTTCATTTGGGTATGTCTGAAGGGAAATTGCCTTCAAGATATGCAAATATTTTGCTTTTAAAGCTATACAGACATTGCTCCACTAATTTCCCTTCTCTCCTCCAGTGCCAGTTCCACCTCTCACCCAGACAACGCAAAGGCTTCCCCTATGTAGCCAAAAGATTCTCTCTTTCTTTCAGCTCTACACCACCACCCAAACCCTAATGCTGGGGACACAGCCAAGGGGACAGGCTGTAATGACAGGGCACCCCAACAGCTTCAGGGGGGCTGAAGTTCTCTTGGGGACACTGAAATGAGCTGCTGCTCTATGCTGGGGCCTAACCAGCCCTTCTGCTGGTGGAGCAGCAACGAGGGGCATGATGTGATATTTAAAACATACCCAGTAGGTTCTATCCCCCACAGAGGATTCAGCCACAATAGGTTCATTCAGTTTTCTTAGTTATTAGAGTATTTTCAGCATTAGTTTTTAAAGATCTCTTCTACCTCCTAAAGAATTGCTTCTCAATGCAAAAGCAGGATGATGAACACATCTTCCCTTTCGCTGCTGAATACAACTTCGAAGAACATAACGCTTCTCATCTGATTTCCTCCCCAAGTCAAAATAAGCCAACCAAATCCTGCAGTATACCTATCGATACAAACAAAAGATGCGGAGGTGGGGTGTTTTTTTTGTAGCAGAAATAAACACAGTTTAAGGAATGATTTTCCTTTCGTGACAGCTTAAGGTCCTTCAAACTTGACAGAATTGATTACTGACTCAAAGCAAAGGAAGGCAGGGAATGGGGTTTTCTTGCATACACCTGTAACGTTACACACTCTTGTGTGCTACAGGGAAAGAAGGGAAATGCTTGAGCTGCGGGTAAGGAAAACCCAGCGAGGAAAAAGAAGAAGGGATATCTTGGGATTAGCTTTAGCGTAACATCCTACAGTATGTTTGCTTTGCTTTTCTTCTGCATCTCATATTTCTTCCTGGGATCAGTCCCCAGCCCTGCAGAGCCTCCCAGGAGTCCAATGCCCCTTTCGTGTATTGCACGAGTGGCACTGAGACTACAGCAGCTTCAAAACATAAAAGGGAAAAAAAGAGTCTCCCTCAACGCCATCATCATTTTTAAAGAAGGCAATTGATGTCGCCTGAAGCAGCAGCTATGAAGCCCAATTATACCACATTTCATTCAAGTGTCAAAAATTGGAATAATAATAACCAACAATGAGAAGCATATATAGGAAATGATGCTGCCATCTTCTTTTGTTTGGGCCACGTGTTTCCATAAATTCATGCTTCGAGCAGACCCAGTGCCACATTCCTTCAAGGACTTTCTTGCTCACTATTGTTTTCGGTTCTTAACAATTGGCTTCCCCGAGTACTTGCCTCGTGTTGACAGTCGCTCACAGAGCCTCCATATGCTCTCCCTACTTGGGTAGTCAATCATTTGTGAATTAGCTCCCCAACCAAATAGCTACAAGAGCCTGGGAGTGTTTATCCATTGCTGGTGTTTTGAGTGAGTGGATTGCTTGCAAAAGGTGTCAGATTAAACAGGCACAAATGAATTTATTCACACAATAAAGATTGCATAGGCAGAAACAGAGAGACAAGCACTGGCCTGAGTTCACACTGGGTTTCTGTTGGGGTTTTTTTTCCCCCTTTGTTTTGTTGTGGTTTAGAACATGCTTAAACTAAGATGTCCCTGGACTCAGGAAGGCTTCAGCCACCTGCTTACTTAAAATGGGGTATTGGAAGGAGGCTGGAATCTTGGCTGGAAGCAAGAGAGCGGCTCCAGGGGCTGCCTCAGTGTGGAGGGCAGAAAGGTTAAAGCAATCAAAGACATCCTGATGGCACGTTTTTCTCATCTCAGATCATGGAGGTGCCTACTGCAGCCCTGAGAAGCGCATTCCTCTTTGCATCAGCAATATTCCTGCATCCCCAGCTGCATGGATGAAGCCTTCATAACCCCTTGACAAAGAACACAAGAAGCACTTGCGCATGATGCTACGTATGATCTCAGACAAAAGCAGTGCTTCTTTTAAGATCTGTCTCAAAACACCAACACAATACTTTCCTTAGCTGTCATTTGGGGGGGAATTTAAAGGCCTTTTAATACTGGCCAACATAGCCTAAAACAATCAATGCCAACATGCAGAAGAGCCAAGCTTATAGCAGAGCTGCTCCAAATCAGGATTTTCACTTGCCCATCATAGACACCGCCTAATTCAGACCTGGACACAAACCTTCACAGGGTTTAAATACACAACTCGGCTGAACTTGCCTCCTTTTCTAAGAAAAGGGCAAAGAAGTTGATGCATCGAGGCTGCGTTTGGTGATCTCACTTTACAGCCCAGGTTTATGCTAAAAGATGACTAACAAACATATGACAGGGGCTCCATAGCTGTCACCTTTACCTGACTTTAGAGATTACCAGGAATCTATTTATAAGCAACAAAAAATGTATACATTTTAACTGGCAGTTCAAAGCAAACGTCACTGGTGATGAGAGAATCGAGCTGATTTCTTTTCTTCTCATGAATCATTGTCACAATAAAGGGGCTGCGTGACAACCCTGCCCCTAGCAATCATTGAAAAAACCCAGCTCCTTTGAAATCATGAGTTGCCTGGTCCTTATACTGATAGTACTCAGTGGTGATGATGACAATGATGCACAGGGAGAAAAGTAACTTAGCTGCTTGTCATAGCTCTTCCTTCAGCTGACTTCCAGCAGCATTTACTATTCTGGATTAATAGAAATTAAAATATTAAACACTTACTCATTAAGGTGTGCAGCTATGATTCACAGGGAACTAGGAAGAAAATGCTATTTTTAAGTGGAGATCTCACAGTGAAGAATACTTCAAGATAGAGCTTCCTGAAAGAAATATAAAGCACCTGTTTATTCAGTGTCAGTTGGAATAACAAAACCCTGGTTTATTGGTAATAGTACATCAATACCTATTAGGCCAGTGGCAATTTTCCTGAAGTCTTCCCCCTCTTCAGAATTCATGAACAAAATTTAAAGCACTCAAAGCAAATGTGCAGTGCCAGGGCCAGTAATGTAAAGAATCAAAGTGGAACTACCTGGATTGTACATTAAATAAAAAGCAGGGAATGAGAACTGAGTGAATTTTTATATGTTCACATTACAACAAACTAGTCCAAGATTCTGACCTCTGGCACTGGAGAAATCTTCCCAGTTTTGATATTTTCAATAAAATAATTCCCAAGAGGGCTGGAAAAAACACTCTCTCTCTCTCTCCTTCTCTCTTTCTTTCAATAAAATGAGCCCCCATCTGTATTATGAAAAAGAAGACTAATAATTTGATAGTGTTCTGAAGTAGCTTTTATAAAGCTTTTGCTTGGGATTTAATATTGCTCAGGAAGTCCATCAGATTTGCACGGCTTTGCTGGAGACAGAAATGCGCTGCACTGGATGTCAGCTCCTGGCTCGTGCAGTCAACAGCTCATACATCAGCGAAGGTAACGCTGAAGGTGATGTGCTCAAATCTTCCACAGCAGACCCAGGCTGCAGTGGAAGGAATCAGAGAGGAGCTGATTTCAATAGTGTGCTCTGGGTGGGTCCAAGCTGTAAGAAGTCGCCTGGTAAGTATGAAATGTGTTCCCTGCACTGAAATGACTCCAGAACATAGAATCATAGACTGGTTTGGGTTGGAAAGGACCTTAAGATCAACCAGTTCCAACCCTCCTGCCATAGACAGGGATGCCTCACACTAGACCATGACACCCAAGGCTCTGTCCAACCTGGCCTTAAACACTGCCAGGGATGGAGCATTCACCACTTCTTTGGGCACCCTGTGCCACGGCCTCAGCACCCTCACAGTAAAGAACTTCTTCCTTATACCTAACCTGAACATCCCCTGTTTCAGTTTGAACCCATCACCCCTTGTCCTATTGCTACACTCCCTGATGAAGAGTCCCTCCCCAGCACCCTTGTAGGCCTCCTTCAACATCTCTGCTTTCAGCACATGGATGGCAGGAAGGCTTCTCTCTGACTCCCTCCGAGCTGACTGCACACAAATATTTGAGTACTGTGCAAGATTATTACTTGAAGAAAGAAAACTATAAGAGAATGGGGCAGTGTAATAGCGAATAGGTGCATGCACTCAAAACAATTAATGTCACTTTGCAAGGTCTTTTGGAAATACATCAACAGAGGGAACCCACAGATGGCTGCTTTTCAGTGCATTTTGGAAGGGGTAGGATGGGCCATGCTACTGTAAATCCCAGGCTGAAAGACGAGAAGGAACAAAAAAAGAGAAAGAAAAGTGTATTTTATTTCCTTCTGAGTTTGCTCTTCATAAAGATAACAAAATAAAATTGGGCATGTGCACCCAGGGCAGAGATTGAATCAGAGGACGGATGGTCTAATGCAACAGATACACCAAGCTGACCCCTAATGCCATAATGCTGGCTAAAGGACCAGATTTTCCCAGTGCTCAGCACCAATTAAGGCCAGGTTTGCAGAAAATGTCCTTCCCAAGAGGGCCAGCAAAGCAGAAAGCATTTGGCTCCCTCTTGATGTTTGCAGAAATGTTTTCAGAAGACCTTTTTTTCCTGGCATGCTGCCCTCTTTCTATACCTACTTATTCAAACAGGGCTTTAAAAGTCTGAATTATTGTCTCCCTGATTCTCAGCTTCCAATCATTAACATGGGAATAAAAATAAACTTCTTTCATGGTCAAGGAGCAAGGAGGATAAATGCAAGAGGTGCTTAATGCTCAGACACTTCACTGCTGGGGGTCAGATAAGGGTCTGATTTTTGCACCAACAATTCTTGTTGTGGTGTTACCCTTCATTAAGTACTCAAACATTCAGAATAAAGCCAGATCCCAAAGCAAAAGTGCTCTTTGCTCTCAGAAATCCTCCACTTCCCAAACGACTGAGCTGCATTGCTCGCTGAAACCATTTCCCCCTTCCAGAGATCAGTCTTGATTCCCTTCCTCCTTCACCTTCGGTTTGCCCTGAGCTTTGTCCTGCTTTTCTCAAGCAGACAGCTGATCAGCTTGAAGAGCATTACATTGATATGTTTGTGGGTGTGTAAGTATATATTCTTATCTATGTGTATATATATAATATACGTGTGTACATGTGTAACCAGCATTATTGCTGGGAAAGGCTGGACAAACAGCTTGAACATAACTCCTGTCATTTTTAAACATCAGGTAGTTGGGTGTATCAGAGAACAGCACTTGCTCCGTGACAGAAACCAGACTGTTTCTAGGGTTGTTCTTGCCCTCATTGGCTCCATGTACATGACGATGACCCAGTGTACTGTAACTCACAGTGCTGTTGGCAGACAGCAAACATTGTCGGAAGCCATGCCAAGAGGAGAAAAGATTGTTCTTTTGCTCTTATATTTTCAAGTACAGTCTTGCATTTGCCTTGTTTATCACTAGTCAGTTGAAGGGACGGAAGAGGTGAATTTACCACATACAGCTCTCGTTGCCTTTTCCTATAAACATGCACAATCTCTTTTAGAGAAGTGGCCATTTCCAAGTCACAGGAAGGTCAGGAGCCTATTGGTGAAGTTCTGTGGTATCTCCCAGCTCTGGCAAGACACCACTTAGGGTCTGAGTAAGCCCCACGCACAAAAGAAGGCCATGTGGAAGATCTGAGGACCTAATGAGATACCCCATAGGTGTGTCGTGTAGGTTGGGGGTTCAATGCTGAGAATGGTACACCGGACAAAAGCTCCCAAGGAAGAGCACAGATAAACAGCATCACTTCCATCTCTTAAGGGCAAGAATAAGTGGTATTATTTCATCATGTAAGTCATAACCACAAAGAGCTCTTCACCACACTGACTCCCTGTAAAATATTTGAAGGCTTGTGCACATCTGAAGGAAAGACTCAGGATAAAAGGAGGATCCTCCTCTGTATTTTAACAGTGACTTCTGAAGAGCAGTTACCATGTTCTACTTCAGAAGTACATTTCTGCATGCGTACAGGTGTAAGAACTTTCATCAAGTTTGGAGAGAAAAGGCAAAAGCTTTTAACATTACTCAAGGACACAGAGTGGTTAAAGCGATATTTCCTTTTCCCTGTTTTAAGCAATTACTCCTGCACTCCTGTGGATGATTTCAGACTACTCTGTTTCAGGAAAAGCCTGGGAAAAGCCCTTTGCTGAGGAGGAAATATATATTTTCAGCATTTGTTAAATCTATATTCTTAATAGTTTGCTAAGCAAACTGTGCTCTTGTGCAGAGCCTGGTAGATACAGTGTGAAACAGCTATTTCTGCTCCTACACTGGCAAACAACCTATATGGTGTGTGGTGCCCACCTCTGATTCTGTCATGCGTTGCCTTCTCTTCAGGAAGTTTCACTTTCTTTGGGACACCTTGTACAGCATCATTTTACTAGTGGAAAGTTTTAGCATTTTCCAATACCTGAGTTTAGAACAAGAAAATAACCTTGTGGCTTTTATGGTGCTTGTCACATACCAATCTGTAGCTTCTTCTCTGGCCTTAAGCAGATGAGCATCGCAATCCTGCCCTTCCCTTCTCCTGTCTAATTAAGGTGAGGTTTTGGATTAGGTTCTTCTCCCCATCAAGATGATGATATTCGAGCTGAACTATGAGCTCCTTCAGTCACTCCTCTTCCACTTCAGCCCTCTCCATCCATCCTCTACAGTATCCCATAAGACTGACTATTTCATTCTGCCTCATGCCCCCTCTCTGCTGTGCCTGAGGGGCTGAGACTGGGGAGATACTAAGGGGAAAGATCTCCTGCTGCTCACGGATGGTCAGGCAAAGCTAACGAACAATCAGACAGTTCCTTCTTCTACAGCTCCACCAGCATCTCCAGGTCTTAACATGAAACCAGTGCTTCTCACTGAGTGCAGGATATTGAGGGATTGAGTTTTCATGTTGCCAGTCATCCTGTTCTCCTATAAGCCAACTCACACCTTACCTAGTGTTTTACTCTGGATGAATAGGCTCTGTAGTCTACTCTGTAGCCTCAGGGTTTTCAACACGGCGTACCTGGAAATGGGAACTGGTTGTAAACGAAGGTTGCCAGAGGCCTTGGCATAAGTTAGGAAGCAGAGTCCCAGCCTTGCTAACCACTAGGTCCTTCTTGTAGCTTCCTGCCCTGACAGTTGGACCTTACTTCAGTCCTACCACATCCATACTCATGATTGAAAATGCACAAACCTATCCCAGGCACTTCCCACCTTTGGTTTTATGTCCAAAGCTGGACCATGGCTATGATCAATTTTTGGCCAAATCACAGTTCTGAACAAGGACTCAGAGTGATTTTGGATTTCCTTTTTAACCCAAATCTTGAAGTAACTTTGCACAGACTTTCTAGGTTTCTCAAACTCAAAAATGGACTGACTTTACAGCAGTTTTCCTTAACTAGTACGAGTTTTATAGTGAACTTTACAGTGAACTTAATGAATAGCTAACCTAGATAACAGAATGAGGGCAAAAGGGTCATGGGGAAGATAAAAGATGATCAGAAAACAACAAATATGGACTGAAGACAGACACAGAATGAAGGAAAATACTCAAGTGTTAAGAGAATGGTGACAGGAATTGCAGTCATAGTTGGAAGTGCTCATGTGTTACCCCATTTGGGTCTAGTTGGCCAATATCTCTCTCAACTGTCACATCATTTCAAGATTAGAGCAAGGAAGGCTTTGGTTTTTCCTCCCTATTCTGTGGTGCATTTTTGCTTTTCAGGAAGTTTGATGGTTTGGGTTTTTTGGGTGTTTTTTTTAATTGCCTTCATCTTACTTTCCCCATTCCCCACTTGGTCACTGTTTGAACAGGAATGAATTCCCAGTCTCCAAAGCCCATATGTGATTTCTATGGAGTGATCCCAAATTACCTAATCTCAGCTCACATGCCAGTGCACATTCACAGTTTAACATCCTTTTTTTTGCCTTGGAATTGGGCACAGAAACTTGGCTCAGATGTAGAAATAATACTCAAAACACCCAGGCCAACCCCTGCACAATAAGTCTCCATATGTAGTTGGGCACTAACAAGCAAGTAAGAAAATGATGTATTTAAAGCCTTACTTCTGGTTTAGGCATTGCTTTGAAGTGGTGTAACCAGCAGAGTGTTGTCTCCATCCCAATTTTTCAGATATCAGAATTAAAAAATGATTATAATTATGCATTCGGAAAGCTGGATGGGGCCATGCTACACTGAAGCAGATTTTCCAATGTAATTAAAGCTTTCAGCTGATTCCTTCCGACTGCAATTGTTATTTCAAATGTGAATTAATAAATCATGTCCATCTAGTTAAGAATTAAAATCAGTCTCAAGTATTCCTGCTTGGAGCAGCAAACTTAAAGAGAGGGAGGGATGAATGCTCCCAAGAAAGTCTCAGTGGGGAGAAGGCGGCAAAGAGAAAAGAAGAAGAGAAGAAGAAAATCCCTCGTCTTCTTTAGGCTTTTCCAGGCATCTAAGAAACACATGGGATGAAGTTACAGGAATTACGCATATGGAAGCATTTTTCCAGCTTTATACCAAAACAATATGCAAATAGTCTACCCCTACTTTCACTCATGACTGGCTGCAAATACAAAATTCAAGCTGAATAATGTTAACTGCCCACATGCTCTGCTCTAAAGGATCCTCAAGGGCTTCTGGTCTCTTGTGGTATACACAAAGCACTTTAGCTATCACAGTGAATTAGTGTAAGGCCTGGTAATGCACCTTTAAGTATGTGAGGCCTTTTAAGGCACTTGGAGGTCAAGTCTGTGGCTATATAAAGTACAACCTTTGGAACATTTATTTTCACTTGCCCATCTAGAGGCTTGGATGGCACGCAAAGGCGGTGTTTAATTTCATAAGAGCCCTTCAGATTCCAAATTGTCAGAGTCATCAACTGGCTCTGATAGCCAACTCAAGCTTAGAGTAATGTAATAAAGCAAGGTAAATATTGGCAATGGGGCAGCGACTGCTAAGCATGGCTGCTTGTTCCAGAAGTAACTGTCATTGTGAGAGAAAGTTGTCATTCTGGACCTCGAAAGAACACAAGGCGCAAGGCAGAGCAAGTCCAGATGGGCCTCTTCCCTGGAACATAAACACAGGCACTCTGTTCAGCCCCTTCCACATCTCTCAGCTAGCCCAGGCCAAGAACAGTAGCTCTTGATAGGTCACCGATCAAAAATTCCCTTCGAGGAAAGGACTTCCAATGCAAACATTAAGTGGTTTTACAGACATTACGACAAAGAGATGCTCAAGCAGAAGTTATCTGAGATAAACCGGGACCCTACGAAAGATCTTGGAGCTGTAAAAGTTAAAGAGATGCTGCACTATTTCCTCAGTCACCAAAGCAGCATGTAAAAAAAAAAAGCATGATTTATTCACAGACCCGCTTACAAATGAGCATGGGTTTGCCCTGAATATTGAAGTGCTTTTTTTCCTGAGAGCAAAAATCAAGTGTGAAAGGCACAGGATGTCACTGCTGGGAGAGAACAAGAGCTACCATGTGCATGCCTGGAGACACCTGAGCTTCCCGAGCTGGACAGCTCTGCCGCGCTGCCGGGCCAGCGCCGCTCCTGGCGCTGAAACACTCCCTGTCTTTCCCTGTCCTGCTGGGAGGTCCCTTGGAGAACACGCCTCATCTGCTCCAAACAGCACCTCATCTGCTCCAAACAGCACCTCATCCACTCCCTCTGCAGAGCCTTCCCCTCTAACATCATTCTCTTGTGGTGGTTATTCAGGAAGCGATGTGGATGTGAGTCCTGGATGGTCAGCAATTAAAAGAAAAAAGGAAAGAAGAAAAAGAGAGAACAATCCGTACTTGTGATTCACTGAGGTATTACCAGAAACAGGCAAATTACTGTTTAACAGAGGTCATTGCACTATGTCAGTTGTTTTGTTACTTCTGTGTGTAGCTGCAACAATGCTAAAGCTAAAGAAACTACTTGCTGGGCAGCATGAGTTTATAGCGCAGGTTTGGATGTATGTGCAAGAGCAATATCTGCCTTCTTGTGCACTTTCCAGTACATCTCAGTGTCTTGTCTTTAGTCCACATTATTTAACCCACATTTATATGGAAGAGGGCTTTATCTACTGATACTTAAAAGGAAGATGAAGAGTTAGGAATCTGGTCTTATTGATCTGGATATTCATAATGCAAATGAACAGATGATGCAACAAATAACACTCAGAGAGGATGTTTGTTGGTTAATGTACACAGTTATTGTGTGGTGATACTAATCAATGTTTTACAGCTCTTGTATAGACTTCTGAGCTTCTTCATCACACAGTAAGTGCCATTTTGGAGTTCTGACCATTACTTGGATGCTTGTCCTTGCCCTGAAAGCTCCCTGTGTCAGGCATGATTCTGTTACTTGTTGATTCTGTAGGACAGGGCTTGCTGTGAAAACTACACGCTGTTCTCTCAGCACTTCAGTGGGTAAAAGACGGAGAAAACCCAAGATCAGCTACATCTCTGAGGAGAAATACTGAGACTTAAGTAAAGACACCACTCGCTTGACATCTGGGAATGGGTGGATACAAGGGATATTCAGAGAGCAAACTTCCAGCACTGGGCAGGGCTGTGGGGCTGAACCAAGAGCTGCCCCACAAGGGTCTCTTCTTATTTGGTTCTAATTTCAGAGGAAGCAGGTTCCTCTGTGGCTCCTCACAGCACTTTTAGGGTAGGAAAGGCAGCAGTGGGCTGGCTTGGTGCAACGGAGCAAGAAGAGGCAGCAATATCCCCTTCCCTCCTCTCTTGCTCCTTGGTTCTGTTACAGCTTTTCCACCTACCTGCAAAGAAAACCACTCTCCCAAAGTTACTTGAAAGGCTGATGTGAGGACGCTCAGTACCCTTGTATAGTTAAATAGTTATTCAGTTTGCTGAGTGCCACTGCTATCAAGGACAAGAAAAACATTCACGACTCCATTCACTGGCTTTAACAGTATGAATTTGTTTCGTGTCAAGAAGCCCTACAAAAAAATGTTGCAGGGGAGGACACTGGAAGAAATGCATTTAAATCAAGAGGGGAGAAAAACTGTTGCACCCTCGCTCTTCTTGGTGTAATATATTGTTATAAGATAATGCCCAGTGGAAACTGGAAAGTGTCACGACACCACGTTGAATAACAGTGGCCAAATCAGCCCTTAGTTAGCACAGATTGCAGTAACTACTGAAAGATAGTGCTGTCTATACACAAAAGCTGATGCTACTAAACAGAGAGGGTGCAAAACTCACAAACACAAACATCCCGCCAGGTCTCGGCAGTGCTTGTCCCTCTCTTGCAGCAGTAAGGCACGATATTCACTTCCCACCATGGCTTCCTCTCCCAGGCAGGCGAGAACAGCCATGCCAAGCCTGGAGCGACAGCATAATGACATTAATTTTCCAGGCATGCTGATGACAGCTCTGTGAAGGCTGGAATTTGAGTAATGCAGGTCGCACTGCCATTGTCCTGTCTCAGTGCAAAGGGGTCAGCCCACAAGCAGACTCCTGTAGCTTGCTTTATGTGCAAGGCACACAGCTTGAACCAAAGCACACCCCTAGCAAAACCCAGCGGAAAAGAAATGATACACTGCACAAAACAAGGGTGTTTTCTGGAACTGATAAAAGGTGTCAGAACTGACTAGTACCAACATGTCCAGAACACAAGAATAGGATCGTCGTTGTCCACGCTACAGCTCGCAGCTGATAGTTGTGAGATTGCCTGGCTTATGCAGGAACGAGTGTTTCGGTTTAGCCCAGGCATGTTGTGCAGCACAGCTCACCGAGCTGCTGACCTTTCCAGGCAACCTCTGTCACAAACTGACCAATAGGTATCTGGCTGATGGACAAAAATAGTCGCATATTCCTCCCTATCTCCATTTTTCCCCTTATCCCATTCCAAGCCACATGTAAGATTTCTACCTAATATAGCCTCCTGGTAACTTGCTGTAGTCTGTCATCGCTTACAAAATGCATACGAGACACTTTGTTGATCTTTCCCATTCAAAGTTCAACCCCCCCTGCTAACAGCAACACTGTCCAGAGCAATTGCTAATCCTCTGAGTTAAACCTGCAGCACTCAAGTCTGGCCAATTCAGCCGCAGATAACCACGGGCCCAACAGAAAGGAGAGATTCAGCCCCAAACTCACCAACGATGCAGAGCGGGTGAGCAGTGACAACTCTAAAGAACAGCAACTTCCTTTCCTTGTCACCTTTAAGGCCTTCAATACCTTCAGCTTCCTCCCACAGCCTTCTCACACGGGTTAAATCACTGCAGGGACAAACAGCAGCTTCCCTCAGCAACACCAGCAGCACAGGTTTAGCTGGTGGGCTCCCTCTGCTCGGTTACTCCCTGGGGTAACTTCTGCACCTCCGCAGAAGGGAAGATCAGGATTGCAGCAGGAGAGTGATGCACTGGCCATGGCAACATGAACCTGAACTTGAAGCAGATGTATACACCCTATTTGTGCTCCTCCCTTGTTTAATGTGCAGCTTTCCTCATGCCCAAGGTGTAACTTGCCAGCTTCCCCCATCCTGCCCCAGCTCATGGACACATAGGTCTCACATTTAGGTGTGCCATCTATCCATGTGTTTGGTCATTACAGCTGCTATTGGTCCTGGCAGCAGACAGCTACAGCACAGAAGAGATATGTGCAAGGGTTAGCTGATTGCCATCTTCCAGAAAGGGATACTTTAGCCCCTGAAGACATTGCACTCAAGACTGCTCAGCTACTGCTTCAAATCCTAAGCAGATGCTCCATGAAGGAGAAAACATCTCTCTGAAAACCTGGCCCAGAGTAATTAGTGACAACATGGCACTGCCTGGGATTTGAAGGTTGGAAGTTTAGCCAAATAAAGACATTCTTGGTTTTATCATAACCATTTCAGAGCCACCAAGTTTATCTTCCCATGCAAGCTTTCAGGAGCTATGTATAAAGTAGGCCCAAGTGAATGTTACACCTAGGATTTTTGCAGATATGTTGCTAATCAATATGAACTGCTGGTAGCTGATATTTGTTATACTTAGTCATTCACTTGGTTCTTCGACTAACCCTTCCACTGCTGCATAAGCCATTCCCAAGTAGTTTCCCGTTCTGCCATCAGAAGGTGAGACATGTCCCAGTGTTCCTTTCAACGTGATGACTAGCTCCAGTTAACATAAATGCTATGAAACAGAAGCTTCAAGGGGAGCAATATACCAGTTGTCTTCCCAGTACTTCCACAGGGATCAAAGAATAAGAGACTTAACAGTATCCTAGGGTCTCGCAAGTGGTGTTTTAAGGATATAAGAACAAATACGTGACCCAAGATCCAACCAGGAAATAGCTGTGGAAGAGAAGCAATGCTAGTGCTGGAGAAAAATAAGTAAATCGTTACCTGGAGCCCATCTTTTTTTAATGGAAATATAACTCATGGAACTCTGTATTTGTTAGGACAACCAGTGAAGCCAAAAGCATTGGCTCCTTTCTATGAACCTATTCACTACGAAACCCTGTGATTTTCCTGCCTTATCTAGGGAAGGTTAGCTCAGGGAAAATGCAAGTGAGCAAGTACAGATGGAGCTCCTATCCCCACATCACACAAACCCCTTCAAACAAATCTATGAGGCTTGGGTTGTTTCCAATCCCTGTAAATCAAGCAACACGGATTAGTCTGTAAACCTCATCATGAATGGAACCCTACAGGGCTCACAAAGCTCTAATTTTAACCCGTGCCCCCACACTCTGCACAAACACATACATCCATGAAACGGAATAGCATCTACATCCCAGACTGCCTATTTGTTCATTGCTAAGGAGTAGATGAGAGTTCAGTTCGTTCTGATTAAAGGATTGCACTGATGTGTGAGCCAATCCTGGGTTTCGCCCAACACCACTCAATCACTGTTCACACACTGGCCCAAGTCGATCCTGGCTTTTGTGTAGGCATAAAAATGGTCTCCTCCTGTTTTCAGTGCTTACTCAAATGGCATGCATGGATCATTGCTGGCATTCATCCACAGCAAAAATGGTCCGTCCAAAGGGAACTGTGGCCACAGCAAAATACAGTCGGTGCTTCTAGGGGGAAAGGGACCTGGTGTGTGAAGCACTCCCTGCGCTTTCCGCATGGGTTTCACAGCCAGTGCCCCCCCCAGCAATCCCTGCAGCGAAGGCTCTTCCCACCCTGCCCTCCTCCATGCAGGCCCCAGCCACTCACAATATCCAAGGGGAACTCATGGAAGAGAAAGCTGTCATCCATATCCCTGTGTGCCTCCTCACTAGAGTCCTCTTCTGCCACCCATATTAGAAGAAGGGATGTGAACCTGTGAGCTACGTTCACCAGAAGTGCCAACTAAAATACTCCAGAGATAACTTAATACCATCTCAATAAATCTAACAGGAATAGGCTGCATCTGAGCTGCTCTTTTTCTCTCCTCTCTGCAACAGCCACCCGGGATATGAACCAGCATGCACTTCATAAGCTCCACCAAGGTGCCCAGGACATCTCACACCTGATGCAGCTCCCTCCTGTGCTTTGCTCAATGGGACAGGCATCCCCTACCCCTCCTGCTGCATCAGTGCTGCACATGCAGGCACACACCGTGGGCAGGTAGCATAGGAGAAACAAAAACAACAGGATGGGAGAAAACGACAACTCAGAATTGAAAGAAAGGCCATTGCTTGAAGCTGTGTCAGCTTCCCAGCCCCTGAGGAGAGTAGAAAATGGGAAACACAGGCTTGGTTTCCAGAAATCTGTATCCACAAAAATAAAACACAAAGTGACTCAGAAGAGCCTGTTTTCACACACATGCATACTGTGTATTAGCTTTCTGCCAGTAATGGGAGTGAACAAAAAGGCACAAATACCAGGTTCATAATCCATGCACAGAGAGCAGTGATCCTCCCCGGCACAGCCCTTGCCATCAGCAGCCACACATCACTCCTGCCACTGAAGGAGCAGGTGCCCCCCTGAAGCTGCATTAGTTTGATCTCCAGGTTTTATGTCAGCAATGATCTTTCTTCATATTCCCTTTTTGCTGTTTTACTCACTTGTTCTCTTGTCTTTGTTCATATAAGTGTATTTTGCTTTTCTTTTGCTCACTGGTTCTTAACCCTCCCTTACATGTCCCCCAGGTAAGTAGGTGTAACGTGATGGGGCCAAACATGATGGGTGATACAGCTCCCTTTTTTTCTAGACCCACAAGTCAATCGAGAAGGATACAGCCTCTTTTTGAACAAACCCATTGATTCTTTTTGCCATGTACAAGAAATCACTCAATGTGGCACAGACCTCGAAGTCCAGAGATGCTATAGGCAGGTTCACCTGTGCCTAGGTCACATATAAAAGACTGTAAAAATATATGTTCTATTTATCATGATAACCACGGCAAGGACTGCATCACATGGCCTTTATGACAAATCCTTCCTCAATGAATGCTTCTTCTAAGTCCAAGAAGCAGGAAATAGCTGGTGAAGTTTGCCACAGGTCCCTAACATTTACATGTACTGTTGCTCTTTTTCCCAGCCTTTCTCGCTAGTTTTGGAGAGCAGAAACTGTGGCCTGTTTGCTGGGTGAATCTGTTAAGGATTCCTCATTGGACAGTATTAGCACAAACAGAGTTTCTGGGAACAATGGCAGAAGAAGGGAAGTTTCATCAGGGTGGCTAAAACAATTAGCCTAAACCAGTGCTACCCTCGAGCCTTGTCAACAGCACGCTTGAAGGTCTGCGAAGAGATGGATGTTTTGAGAAATCTGTAGGTTTGGCTTTTGTTGCTTTTGCCCTGACCCAGTGAATCATCTGTGATACCTATTCTCATACAGCCATACGCAGCGACTGTGTCTGTGACATAAGCACATCTTCTTTCTCAGGAAGGTGGATAGAGAAGGTAGAGATGAAAAGGCTGTTTTGGACCCGTTCGTTATAACTGTGTTTTCTAAGGCAATACATGAAACCTGTCACTGTCTCTCCTGCAGTTTCCCTCCCCCTTCCCTGGTTTTTTTTTCTTGGTTGCATATCATGACCAAGAGGCTGGATCATCACGCACTAAGGAAATATTAATTCCTTTGCTGTTGCATCTAAAAGCTAAGATGACGAATTTCTGTGCCATGCTACATTATACGGGGATAAAGAAACAAAAGGGTGAAGGACAGTGGCTGCATGGTGTCTTAATCAGATGCAGATCAGCCTAAGAGCATCAGACCATCAAATCCCTGCTCTGCAGCAATCGTGCACCTTTAGTCAGGCTCTGAATGGGCTGAGATAGATTCGGGGCTTTATTGAAAGATCATACAGGATGACTGCAAAATCCCATTACTTGTTGATTAAGTATTGATTGCCTCGGTATTAACAAGCCAGCTAATATGAAGTGACCTCTGAGGCCACTGGTTGGAGGAAAAAAAAAGACAATTTACTAAAACAGGCAGGCAGATGAATAAGAGGGCTAGATCTGCTCTTGGCTTTTAGCTTCGGTTAAAATGTCACACTCGATAGTGCAGATCAATGCCCACTTTATTTCCTTGCAGCCGTCTTATTACCATCATGAGGCTGCCTCCTTTGATGCTTTTTAATGACCCTCTGAACCGCGTGCTCTGCTTACCCACTGCCTTTGACTAAAAGGAAAGGAAAAGCTTTTTTTTTCCCCTTGCTGGTGATGGAGTGGCTGAGAACATGACATTGTGCCAGTATAAGTGGAGCAATGAGGTTTCTCGGGTCACCGGTGCTGCGACTCTGCTCTTTCACTCGGTTTCTAGCTTTTCTTTCTTTCTTTTCTAGATTTCAAAAAGTCTTGCTCCTTTTCATAACTTCAAAACTGGTGAGATATTAAGAGACCACCTACTGACAACTTCTGTCCAACACTCTTATTTGTGTTTTTAAGTGCAATAAGTTTAGCGGCTCTTGTTACATTAATTCTCCTGAAAAGCACCTCACCCAATTATTTTGAATCTAACTTTTTTTTTCCCCTTGTTGCCACTTGCAAATATAAGAATTACTTTTGATGGTGAATAAAGAGCACTGGGAAGTCTGAGTCTCCTGAATCCAAATTGGACCATATTAAGAATCCTGAAAGCTCCGAGGCTTTCCTCTTCAACAGATACACAGTCTTTTAATCTAAGCCTATGTATTGAGTCAAACATAAACTACACATTACAGACAACAATTCTTCTATTCAAAAGGCTGCAATTCTCTAAAGCATTTACATATTTAGTTCCCATTTTAGAGATCAGCCTGACAATAACTCGATGTTTTCAAGAAGTAGACAAATGCTAGACAGAACAGAGATGATTCCCTAACTATAAGGAAAAGACATAAAGGCTATTTGAAACTCCTGGAGAAATTAAGGACATAGGGAATAGAAGGTGAGTTAGGGAAACAGCTATTCCAACAGCAAAGATTTTTGTCTCCTTGTGAAACCCTGTAAAGCTTAGGAGCCAAAGCTGAATGGATGTTAATGTAGACATCTTGTGCGCACATTTGTAGGCTGGGGACTTGGAGTGAAGGGCAGAAAAAGTAAGTGGAGGGCAAAAAGAGGATGATTGAAAATATGGACCTTAGTTTTAAACAAATAGCAATGGCAGTGGCAACTTCTGCCTTGGAAGTAACCACTTGGAAGTGTCGTGGTAGTAGTATTATTGTCTGATGACTTAGCAACCGCTGACCTGATCCAGAACCACTGAAAAGCTCCCCTCCGACTTCAGCAGACTGTGGTACTTCGAATGTAAATGTAAAAGCCTCTTATTTGTTCAGCAGTAACGAACTGACGTCATTCACGTGCCTCATCTCTCTAATTTCTCCCTCTCCTCCACTGCACCCCGACCACTCTTCCTTTTCTGTGGTTTTGTGGTAGAAACAGATATAAGAAAAATAACGAGCAACATCAGGAGACTTTTGGGAGCACACAGAAGTTCTGGTCGTGTGCAAAGCCACGCTCACCCTCAACTGCTGAATCAGCCATAAATGCAGAAGCCGGCTTCTTATTTCCTCCTTTCCCTCCTCTCCCCTTCAATGTGACGCTCTTAAAAATCAGAATCATGGGGGTAATCTTTGGAGTGTGAGACCTTGATGGAACGACTTAGATTACTGCTGTATTACTGTTATTTATATAGTGCCATAAATGTGCATGATGCTTAGCAGAATAAAAGACGCCACCTCCTGCACCAAACTGCGCAGAACCCTGCTTAATACACATGGGTAATTTCAAACACACACACACAGAGGCAGGCACAGCCCTCTCCTTGCTCATTTGCAAAGGGGTCCAGAGCTTAGGGAGATTGCTAAGTTTTAGTTCAAAACAGTCAGAAAAAGTTCCTCCTTAAACCGTAAGCCCAGCTTGAAGGCTGTTGGCCAAATGGAGGCATGCAGGGGCTCGGATCTGGAGCGAAGCCTAACAGGCTTGTCCATGAACGATGCCTCTCCAGCATAGTGCCTGCTGCAGCTCTAATTATAAATTACCCCTGTAGATACACAGGGGTTCTAGTGAATTAAGCAAAAAATGTAGACTGGCTGATAGGAAAACAAGTTTTTGCACAGCATTCCCAATAAGAAATTATACACTTGTTATGCATTACAGTCTGTGCTCAAAATGCTATTTCAGCATTCCGGGTATTAAAAAAAGGAATCTTCTGTGGTCTTGTGGTGAAAGACTGTGAAGGATTATTTAAAGTAAACTGTAGGGAAATATAAAACAAACCCAGTTAATTTATCACAACAGTGAAGATGAATAAATAAGATGTTTATGAACAACAAGGACAGTTTACCTATTATCCCAAAGAATTCATGTTTCCAGGAGTAAAACATTTTCTGTAAAGAAAAATGATACCAGATTTGCTCAGCTCAACAATCTCAAAGTTTGTGCGGAAAGCTGCCTGAAAATCTTAGCCCAATGTAGTTTTCAGTATAAATTTTTATATATATATGTGTAATTCTCTAATTATAATGAAGATTTCAGCTCTAGCAACAGCAGTGCACATCTTTTGAACACATCTGCACTGATCAGAGAACTGGTGCCCAGCTGGCTTTGAGAAGAGGCAGCCCA
Source organism: Strigops habroptila (assembly GCF_004027225.2). NCBI lineage: Eukaryota > Metazoa > Chordata > Aves > Psittaciformes > Psittacidae > Strigops > Strigops habroptila. Next base: position 72,960,271 of record NC_044282.2, read on the forward strand.
TGAAAGGAAACACATAAAGACAAGAACCTCAGCAACAACAATCAGTCAACACTCATTGTCCTTAATGGGGTTAGTGCAACTCGGCCCAGATGAAGTACTAGCTAATTACACACGGTTTGTATAGATCTCTGCAACAATATTGAACAAGTGATGAACTCATATACCCTGTCTTCTCCACAAAGCTTCCTCAATACCAGCCTTGCAAATGATGTCAAATGCAGCAATCAGTGCCTCAATACCTGCTTGGTAATACATCACTCTGCTTTTCATGATTCAGCCCATTTCCAAAAGTGGAAATCCTAAAAGCACTTAAAGAAGTTTGAACCAATACACCACTGTGGACAATGGCCTTCATTTTTATGAGCACACTTTATAGCAGAACTGCCCAAAGCCCACCTCTGGCTTATCTGGATTTATGTCAAGGTGGTGCAGTTCTTGGGTTTCCAAATGGTATCTGCAGCCTGATATTCTTTCTTCCATGTCAGCTGGCCAAGAGGTCACAGCTCTTCCCAGCACATATGGCCCTAGTCATGGTGAGCTATGCACTTGCCCCCTTTTTAGCAATTTGCTGAACCCAGGACTAAAGATGAACTACAATAAACTCCAGAGGGTCAATGTGCAGCATTCTGGTCTTCTACACTACAAATAGCATGAGCAGAACATCAAAGCTAGGCAACTCTTGTAGCACGGTGTTATTTTACCTGCACGTCATTCATTTCACTCCCTTTAAACCAATGAACTTTTCCAGTCATTGCTCCTTTAATAACTCATGGTGTCCTCTTCCCTGATGCACTTTTTCCTCTGACTTCTTCCCTTAGACTGTGAGTTCTGCATAGAAAGGCCAGAGTTTTATTTGGCATTCGTGATATTTAACAGCACACCACCCTGATTTGTTTAGAGCACATACATATTATGACACAAGATTAAAAAGCAGGAGATGGGAAGCAAAGAGTTTGCTTCAAAACGCTGTGGCCAGCAGGATTGCTCCAATTTAGCAGTCCATCAGGACAACACAGGGTACTTGACTGCTCACAAGGTTGCAGCTTCAGGCCACATTCATACTCACACAAATGACATTGTGTTGCTTTATGATTTCATTCCAACCAAAAACCTGCTTTCTTAACCACACAAGCTAGGGAATTACTAGATTTGAACCAAAGGGGGCATTCAGGAACAGGAAAGCACAGTCAATAAAAAAGCCCCAGCATACCAAAGCGCTCCCGAGACAGTCCAAATGCAAGTCCAGATCTTACAGGTCTTTTCCATCCTAGTCGATTCTACGAAATCCACCCTGTAACAACTGGATTTCTTCCAAAAGAGAGGAAGCAATTTTCATCCACATCCTGTGCTGCACTGCATGAAGCAAGAATGTACTCCTTGGGCAACTATATGTTTTTATGACTCAGGTAGCACTTCCACACTAGGGTGTGTGACAGACATTCCCAACGACCCCAGCTGGACACTCAGATAGATAGAGAGAATAGATAGATCCTATTTCAGTAATATGGACACCTCCTCAGGAATGCCACTTGTAATTTAAAGCATGGTGACAAGTGTTCTTAGCCTGTGAACTTTCCTATTGCTGGGCTGAACGAAATGGGGGCAGTTTTCCTTTAAATTTTGCTAGTAATGATACGGTATACAAAGTGACAGACTACAGGGTTTGGGTTGAATGCTAACATTGTTCTTTTTCCCTTTTAAAGGTCATGTGCAAGAAAACCTCTCTAGTTAAATCTAGCCATTTAAAATCACCATTAGGTCACAAAAAGCAGCCCCAACATGCTAAGAGGCTTCATTTGAAAACACATGCCAGGGTTTGGCTTCTCTAGGTCTGCTTTATGAAGTGATACTTTGGAAGGTATGCTCCAGTGCTCTGGTACAAAATCTTTGATTTGCCTTTGATACCCATTTTCACCCTATCAGATGCGACCAGATTTCCATGCATATCACATTTTTAATAAGAAAGGAAACAAGCAGGTGTTGATGTGTGGCATATAACTGCAACAATTCCGAGTATATTTGTCTAATGGGGATGAATAACACTTTTCAGCAAGATATACACTGAGGTATAATGAAAATAGGAGTGAAACCCCCTCCTGAATTGGGATCCTATCAAGTATAAATTTCAGTTTCACTTTAATTTGTTACAGGACACTGTTGAAAAGTAACAGCATTTAGAGCTTACTGAGCAGACGCTAATGTGCTGCAAACAGACAATATTAATAATCTTGATATTACTTAATAACACATGTTTTCCCTTCAAAGACTTTTACTGCAGAGCAAAAAAGCACATTGAAATACTGATATGGATTTCACTTGCAATGCAGATGGCACCTTCACCCAAAGCACGAGGGGTGCAGTAGCCAACGGCACGAGCTGCACAGCACTGCATATATGGCTCTCTCATGTCTGAATGCCACCTAAAGCACTGACCTGGTTGATAATTAAGAAATCAGTTGGGTTTTTACTTCCCACCATTCTTTTATGCAGAACATTTTAACAACAGTAGCAATTTGATGGAAGAAATGTATGCAAACCCCAACTATTTCCTGCAAGGAACTTGCAAGCGTTCTGACACCAGTGGAAAATGTATCGCTGTGTTCTCAAGTCTTCAACACTTACTTCAGCCTAGCTGCAATATGCAAGAGCTCAGGAAAGAAGAGCTCGATGGACAGCAGATCCTCCAATGTAAGGAGTGAAAATACCAACCAACCAACTAAAAAAAACTAACAAAAACCCCAACAAACGTTCACTGGGTCCTTGGGAACAGAAATTTCATGTTGAGAAAAGTGTTTTGCATTTCCAAATGAAAGAATATGAACTACTTGGGTGTAGAATTGCTGGGTTGGCTGGCACTGATTTTCCTTATGCTAAGCAGTGGTTTACTTTGGAAGTAGTCAGATTGTTTCCAAGAGGTCTGCTGATGTGTGGCTGTCACATGCTGTCCCGTAATAAAAAGCACATTTTCTGCACTTCTGTAAGAATCAAAATTCATAACACTTTATACTCAAAAGGGTTTTAATTAAGTGCCACATTATTGCTACTTGCATTGCTTTCTCATTATGGCCCAAACTTCCAAATGAGCTCACAGACACATTTTCAAGTGCTCAGTGTTCTCTAGATTTTGAAAGGAGCTCAGCTATTTTAGCACCTAAAAAAAGAGCTTGTGTTTCAGCACTGCTCAGGGATGATCTCTGTTAATAAACCTGTCCTGTACATCTGAAATAACAGCGAGCATACACAGCACTATATATCCTAAACACCTTCTTTTAACACAGCCTCCTGGAAAGTGATGCACTGGGATGACCATGCCTTTCACCATTTGAGCTACTCATTGGAATATTCATATTCAGCTATTTCATTGGACTTGCAGGCTTGCAAAAACAACCCTATGGAAAAAGCTTTCCAGCTTCAATCGGTGATTATTCCAACTTTAAAAGAAACACATCCTACAGAAAACAATTACCAACATCTGAGGATTCCTCTGCCTGCCTCGATGCCTTAATCTGGATGGTAAATGATGAATTAAACTTATCACATCCATGCAAAAAATATACATACAGTCCCCCAACAATTGGGAGATAATGCAAACATGAAGGGAAAGACTCCGGTAAAGACGCCTGTGTGAAAAGTAAAAGGATTAGCTTCCAATGCTTATCCCTGGAATCTGACAAACAGTACACACACCTTCCTTCAGCTCAAATTTGCCTTGCCAATCAGGCTGCTAAATTACATAACAATTTGCTGCTTCTTAACAAAAGAGAGCATCCCAGGTGTTAGCGTCTATTGTGGTAGCCACAGACATTGGTGGCTATTTCCTGCCTACAAGCTTTATTTTTTCCCCTTAATTTTACATTTTTCCTGGAAGATATTACTTGTCCTTTCTTTCTCCTCTCTTTTTAGGTTTTTTTTGGCGAGACACTCAGTATTCCCAACGTGTTGTTAGTCATTTTGTTGTGACCACATGCACATAGGAAAAAAGAAAGAAAGAATTCCTTTCAATTCTTTCAGGGATCCAGATGAACATAATCTGTGTTGTGTTCACTTTGGTATTACTTTCTATAAGAGGTGACACAAACCCAGCAAAGCCGAAGCAATACATACGCTTTCTTTCTGCCTTACACACACGCAGGCTCACAAATCCATGACACTTGTTAAGTGGCAGTGATGCACCATGAGCATCTCGTACATTTTATCTTCATACCTTTATGCTGATTATTAAATACAAGAGGTTAAAGAGTTTTCTGAAGGAGGCAGAGGAAAATGGCTTTACTTTGATTCGCGTGTTGAAATCACAAATGAGCCAACACTATATGAAGAGCAGTATTATCATGACAGTAACAAAGGGAACTGCCAAGCTGGAAAGATGGACAGCAGCACGCTGTTCTCCTGCCTGCCGGGTCCCTTTGGGGGCAGAGCACAGTCCCTACTGCTCAAACTAGTCTGGATCACTGCCTTGTTTTCTCTCCTTGCATCACAGAAGCAAGTCTGGTATGACTCTGAAAGACCACAATAATTTGGGGGGTTGTGGCTATCACTTTCTGTGTTACAAATAATTGAAGGCCATGATTCAACTCTGTCGGTAACACATGCAAGGTTTGCTTGATGGTTTTTAGCAGTTATGAATATTTCTACTTTTTGCTACACCTGCTACAAGATGTGAATATTCTGCATAGCATGTAGAGATAGAGAAATCTCAGTGCAGCACACTTTGAGGTATTGATTTGACTGACCACATATAAAGGGCAGGGTGAGCCAGAACACTAGATATGCTGTTCATTTACAGAAAGAAAGCACATACACAGGCACGAATTTGCTTAACTGCATAGGTTAGTATGTCAGAACTCCCCCATGCTAGGCTACTTAAGGTGACAACATTTCTTACTGGGTTCTGCTTCTGCTTTGGTTCTCAGTACCATTAAATATGCTAAGGAGTGGGAAAAGGCATTCTAATCTTTGTATGCCAGCCTGTATCCTCACATGGTGAGATCAGATCAACCGCAACTTCCACCCAACCATCTATGCGCCTTGGTTTGCACTTGCCTACACTATTCTTCTCATGTGTGTGGCCCTGATTCTCCTTCTGCCTTTCTTCATGCTAAACAACTTCCATTCAGAAAATAATCTTCCACTTTGACCTCTGGTAGTTTCCCCTTCACAAACCTGCTGCCTGTCAAAGAACAGGCCCCAAATGGCACGTTTGTGTGGTGAAGGGCTGCCCCCTTGAGTATGTTCTCCAGTGCACCCTGGCTAACACCAGATCGAACGTGGAGGGTCTGCAAACACCTGAGAGAAGAAAACATCAAACCCAGAGATTCCCTCCCTCTCCTCTCCAGCAGTAAGAGTAGGATTTAGTTATCTAGTCTACCTATACCCCCAGGAGTACAGGGACTGTGCTGCAGTGGTCCATCCCCAGCAGTTGAGGACAAGGGGCAAACGCATTTACTTGAGATGTTCCTGGTTTCCCCTTATATTAAGAACAGGAAATAACACTACTGTTGTTTTTTTACTGATCCTTCTTCTGCACTGATCTTGCCTCTGATTCTAAGGCCATATCTCTCAAGGCTGTTTGAATACTGGGTTGCCAAAAGCCTCAGGAATGAAGCTGTTTAATTGAAGCGTATGTTGCTGTGCAGCAGTGTAAAAGGAACACACCTAAACCAAATTCACTTCACATACAGTCTTCAAAGTAAACTGTATGCTGGGAAAAACATGCTCATCATAAGGGACATTACAGGAGTGCGAAGCCCGTAACTCTATTATATTATTCATCCCAGCTTTACTCCTTCGTTGTCCAGGAAGCTGCACAAAAATCTTGTCATGTTATCCTTAAAGCTGGTAGCATCAGTAGCTGGACAAGATTCCTTAGGAAGGATACCTGCTAGGCTTTGCACAGCAGGAGCCTTAGAGGACTGGGTGTGAGATTCTGCCATTGGCAAAATAGTTCTGCTCCTACAATAGCAGGCAATGGCATCCTCACTGGTTTTGATCAGTCCAAACTCTGCATTAAGACCAAGTGAAGCCACCAAATCCTACCAGTGCTGCCTTCCACATAATTTGAGACACTAATGCCCAAGAGAATAGTGTTGAAGGGGAAAATGTTAAAATATGACCCATCTTCAAGCATTGCAGGCTCTGAAAGGGAGGTTCAGATTTATAAGGAGAAAGGGAGTTTAACATATTATGACTCTTCCATTTTTGCTACTTTACAATAAGCAGACCTATCTCCTTAGATACTGTTTAGTTTAGTTGTCAATCTAAATGCTTAATCTCAGGGAAATGAAGAATCTCATCTTCTGCCTGTTTAAGCTATTTCTTCCTGAGCTAGTCTCAGCCGGACTCAACTCTGTCAGTGAGCAACCTGGTTACTGTTAGGCAGTTCAAGTCCTCAACTTCCTTTTAGGTCCCCCTTCCATTTCTCTTTACTTGTCCAACTTCATATTGGTGGAAGACAGCGAGGGTTAGAGGACACTGTTTTGGAGAGGCAAAGATAAATAGCCTAAAAAGAAGATGAGATTTTCCATGCGCCCTGAGGTGGAAGGAGGGCAGGGGAGGGGTGAAATAAGAAGAAGAAGACAGGTACAGCTAGAGGAGAAAAATGAGATTCTGCCTGGTGTTTCATTAAACAAAACAAAAAATGCAATTGGTTCAGAGAGAAAAAGAGAACAATTTAATTTTGTAGGCAAAAGGCTCCTGGCTTCACTTCCTAGTGGAACAATTTGGTTTTACGAGAGGAGACTTTCCAAGCCAACCGTGACTGTACATATGGCACAGCTTGATACCTGCTCTCTGTATCCTGATGGCTCAGCTACTGAATTTGTCACATTCTTTTGCTACTCGGAGTTTTTCAAGCCATGCTGCAGTGCTTCCTGCTCGTAGGAGTTATTTACAGCAAATTTATGAGTCTGCAGAACTATCTGCCAAAAAGTGAAGGGGGGCGGGAAACAAAAAGAAAGAAAAAAATGAAATAAGTTATTAACTGCAAATTATTTCTCAAGCTCCTCTTGCCAACTTTTCCAGACATAGACCAACAGTTAAATATCCACCATACTGTCCATGAGCTCCCTTTCAAATGCCTCTGAATGAAAGACTACAAGATCAACCATAGCTGCAGCAGCATGGAAAAAGCCCACGGTAAAATGGTACAGCAGTGCCTGTACCCAGCGCTGAGACTGACCATTAACACCCCAGCTAAACAACCTACTCAACACCTCCAGCTCCCATCAGTTTCCTGTTGTAATGTCTGTGCTTTATAGCTAGGAAAAAAGCCTGGAGTTGAGAAAACCTCCCAAACGTCTTCTCAACACTCATTTCATCCCTCCACAGGTCTTTCCATAGGGCCCAATCCCTGCGGTTGACTTCTCAGGCTCCAAATCAAAACGGTTCTAACCGTGGTCAACATTAATGAGTCTTCTGAAGCCATTCAAGCATATGTGGGTTTCTAAGCAGTGAGCTGAATCCAAGCCTCTATGCTTTGCTCTGCTGCACTGGGATTCACAGTAAGAAAATGAGAACTTAGCTATAAATGTCTTCAACTGTTGCTTTGATTTGGTTCAGCAAATACCTCATCCGAGTTCAGGTCTGCCTTCTATTTTCACCTTAGTGTCTCAACAGCTTGGTGCCATACTTCGTGGCACACAGAATCATGTTCATCTGTAGTACTTTAATACTCTCTCTATGTATTAGTTCACATTAACAAAAGCCTTTAGCAGACCTATGGGTGCTCATTCTTCTGGCTGGGGGCTCACAGGGTATTTGATGAACTGGCCTGACAGTACTGCAGTAATATGTAGATTGCATATTTGTGCACTTACCATATAAAAACACTATGAACAATATATTTTGCTTCCCTTTCTGCATGATGAACAGCCAAACCAGGCAGGACTTCTATTGGGATGAGCCAATGAAATCCCCCTTTTTTTTTTTTACTGTTTTATGTTTCCTGTGTCCAGGAGATTGGAATAAACTGTAAATTAGGTGTTATAGCACTGTAGTTTGGGTAGATGTGATGGTTTAGAAATGTAGCTTTAGTTTGTTATAACATAATAGCAGCTTTGCTTTGTTGTGACAGTGGCAATAAATAAAGTTACGACGATGTATAATGCTGTAACCAACCAAAACTCGTCTAACAAACAACAAATCAAGGGGTGCAATACCCACCCAAGCACTTTATGCACCGAAATATTGACGATCTGTGCTTAAACTTCCCAGGTTAGAAAGTATCCATTTTTCAAGAGATCAACGGACGGTGATCTGCTCCCTCTGTTCTCTGAGGCGAGTGCTAAACCAGGGTTCTTCCCATTTTCCTGCACTGTTACTAATTGCAAATCAGAGAGGAGATTTTCCTTTTTTATGTTATTTTCTTTTCCAACCTAAGTAAAGATTTCTGGCAGTTCCAACAGCCTTGTTACTAGTGCACGTTAGTCACAGTTTATTCACATCAGAAGACCAGTGGAAGGTTGAGACAGGCAGGGGACTAAAGATGGATCTCTTATAGAGTTATAAAAGGATTTCCATTTGTTAACAGCTCTGCCTATGAAGTATGCAATGACATTTTCCTACTGTGCTATTTTCATGCCTCCTGAGATGCCAGGTTATAATGCAAAACATCTGAATCATTAAATTTATACAGTTATTTAATAACCCATGTAAAATACATGGCAATGTTGCTTCTTTTAAAACATATGCATCTCATAAGAAAATAATTTCCTGCACTCTGTGGTGTAGTCAGATTTCAGTAGTTTCTGGTGGGCAGAAAGGGTTCAAAGCTTCCATCTTCTGTGCATCCAGGAGCCATGATACTCACCACCACGCAGCTGCTGCACACAGACTCTTCTGGGGAAAATCAGCTTCTCTTTAGAGACAATTAGCTCTAAATAGAATATATATTATATAGATATAGACATAAATATATATCCAGAATAATAACAGCTATCAGCTAGCAATAGCGCAAAGGTGAAACGTAAGCCTTGTGTAGCAAAACATTAAGCATACTCTTCACTTCACCTGCGTGTGCTTTTTCTTTAGCCTTAGCAGCATAAAACTTGTCCTCATGAAGCTCCTAAGACTTGCTCAGGGTCTAAACCAGAGTTCAGGCTAAAAGTCTTACTGTTTTCAAAAAGTACATTCTAGCTCGCGTGCTTGGAGACAGATTCCCTCGGTTGTAGAATAGAGGTTTCTTTAAGAGAGTTTTTACGAGACCCTATGACAGACAACTGCTAATATGGAACATAATGAGAAGAAAAAATAGTGCTGGCACAAGCAGGATTCAGCAGAGAGAGGGTCAATTCTGTTTATAGACTTGCTAAGTTTTTTTGGTTGGTTAAAAAGCTGACAGACTGCATTACAGGGAACATTCCCATATTGATTAGACCATTTCTAAGCCTGCCCTCACGGCGACAGGAGCGACAGAATTAGTTTTTTCCTTGTTAGATATTTGTAAATCATTCCTACTTTTATGGGTTATGTTACCTGGCTGCCAGCTTCAAATAATCTTCTTGTAACTTGGTTAAATGTGGTTCAAGGTGCTGCAGTATAGTCTGGTTCCTGCCCTCCTCGGGGGGTGGGCCAGGAGAAGGGAGGAACCTCTCACGGGTACAGCATCAGTGCTGCGGCCCTGGATGTGCTCCAGGAGGGATGAGAAGGTACTTACTATGGCTTGGTTGCCCCTTCATCCCCGTGCCAGCAGCAGAGGGTGAGAGTAACAAAGTTTGTAAGAGGTAGAGCAGTGGTAAAAGCTGCCAGCCATGAGCCTTACAACTGCTCCAGAGCAGTGGTGATGTATTTATGATGCAAATCAGGGCCCTAATTCAGCAGGCACTTAAGCACATGTTTGAGTCTCATTGACTTCCGTGGAATCAAGTGAGTGTTTAAATGCTTTCCTGAATACTGGATAACTGTACAAGGGAACAAAGTGTGTGTGGGGGAGATAACAAGATAACATAATGAAATTACAGGGTTTAGGGTAGAAGGTGGAAGTTGATTTAGAGTTATTCCAGTAAAGATGAATGTAGGAAGGTTAAATATGCAAAATCAGAATTTCACAGTACAACTTTAGAGACTACGTTATAGGACAGTATTGTTTCAGACACCTTGTCATCTCTTGGGTTTAGTAAGCAAACTGAAATAGCATCATGCCAAATAAAGGCAGAAGAGTTATATTTGATATTTCCTTGGATTTTAAGAATTCCTTCTCCCTTTGCATTGCACAGACATTTATAGACACGACTAAAAGAGATTAGGTTCCTATAGTCACTACTGTCAACATTAATCAGATTTAAACGATGATGCCAGTCGAATGAACCTCAGGAAAGGTTTTGTTCAGTCCAGATAACATTTCAGGACCAGCGGCTTCAGGACTTACTTATTCTGGCAGGGTCAGAAATACCACATTACTTGAGTATCCCTCTGCCTTGCCTAAACCAGGAGGTGCTGAAGCATGTAAAGATACAGTGAGCAAACACTAACTTTCAAACTAAACTCTCTGTTAAATAGAGGTTTTGCTGATGGACAACTTCCACTACACCCAGAGTGACTTGTCTCTCCCAGGTACCAATGGGGGAACAAATCTAGTCCACAAAGAACCACCCAGCTTTTATTGTGTTATTCCATACTTTTTCCCTTTGTTCTCCCTTTTACACATTTTTATTCCATACACCTTTCTATGAAAGACCATATAAATAACAACAGTGGTTTCCTGATCTCTCTGAAGCAGATAGAAGAACCTGTGGAATTCTGCAGTGGCCAGAATCCAAAAGTAATTCTGGATCAGCTTCACACTTGGCAATTATTTCTGCCATTGGCAACATCAGTCTTTTCAATCTTGAATTTTGGGTTTCAAATCCAATTTTAGGTTCAAAAGCAAAATCCCAAATGCAAATAGGCAGTGGCTGCTGTCTTGGGGGGGAAAAAAAAAATCAAAGCAAAATCTCACATCCCAACACCCTCAAAGCTTCAGAATAACAGATTAAAGAGAAAATAGAGCAGCCTGCTGCTAAACTCTTTGATGGCAGAAATCTGGATTTTAAATTTGGGAAGCTGCAGTATTTGAACCATTATTTGAGAACATAAGGCTGAACTTTTATTGTCTCTTTTATAGATAGTCTATTTTGAAGCTATTCATTTGCATATGTCATGTAACGTGGAAAATACCTTCATTTTATCGACACAACACAGAACTATCAGCAAGGATCAGTGTGGATTTGAATCATGGTCGGGGCAGCTATGCCAGAGAGCATTCCAGTTCCTGAAGTGGGTCCACAAGGATCCGATAAATCCACTCTAAAGTCAGCACTGGCTGGTTTTGCCACGCAGTTATGCCCTTTTTCACACCTTATGATATTTAGGTGTTTGTTTCTATCAGAAAACAAGGGATATACACATAGTTTTCACAATTAAATGATAATCATGTTGCCAATGGTATGGATCTGTGCACGCTTTTCCTCTGATACAGCCGCGTATCGACAAGATGCTCGATGCAGGAAGTGATTGATACAGTTTTGAAGAGCCAAAAGATTTTTCTTCTTATTTCCACCATTTATTCTATATGAGAGATTGGAACCTGTTCAATAAGTGTAATAAGCATAAACTCTGGCACTTACAATACTACTCACTAGATTAATCTAGGGTAATACTTTTTTAAATGCCACTTAGAAATAAATGGTTGGAAATCTTTCAAACTCAATGTATTTAGACTGAATCAATCCAAACCTTGAAATCAAATTCAGAGACTGAAATCGATATTCTCCCCACTAATTCTGCAGCACACCCCGCTCAGAAAGCACTTTACAAGTACAGGAAAGTGAAGCTGTGCCACTGAGATGGTCCAAGCCCTTCCTGAAGGGACTTTCTTCTTCTTTCTCTTTTTCTTCCTAACCCTTTTCTCCACACTTCCATAACAGACAATTCTCCCAGCCAGTACTTTTCAGTGTTATTCTCTTTGGGTGATTTGACATCTGTCCTCTTCGGTACTGACTAATTTCCAAGTCCTGGGAGACAATTTCTTAGCAGTTGCAATTCATCAAAACCCTAATGAATTCTGATGGAATTCTTGGGGACTGGTTTCGTGTCCTCTCTGTGGAGAGACACTGCACAACATACCCTCCATATTTAAGCCACATTAAGAGACTAAACGTGTTTAATCAATATGGTTCAAAAGAAACCTGAAGAGCCACATGCTAACCACTGAAGACACTATCCTCAGTGCTGTCACCAGAGTGATGACACTACAAGCACAGTTGAGACACGAGCCAGGGGACAACCAGAAAGGATGGACAGCCAAGGACACACAAGTGGTCAAGAAAGAGTCTAAGTGGATGGTGATCTACAAACATGAAGGGCCTCACGTTGAGTAATAAGATGTAAATGACAGAGGCAGAAAAGGCTTTTTTGAGGGCTCCACGAAAAGAATTTCTTCAGGTACGCTGTCACATTCAAAATAACTTGGATATCTTTAGATAGTTTGGAAGCAAACTGGAAAAGCTCGGCACTATACCAGCTGCTTCTCGGTTCAAAAAAACAAAGATCAGGTTTTATTTGGATTTTCAACCTACTTAAGCTGGTTCTCGGAGGAGTTGCTGTGGGGACTTGATCTCCCTGATTTGGGGAAACTTATTGGGAAAGAGGGAATAAAAAGGTAGTTCATAGAAGCCAGATGGGGAGGCCAAGAATCTGGCAAATATCCCTTTCCCACATTTCTTCTAAAACTCAAAATAAATCTGAATCTCTGTGACATTTGAAGAGAAGTCTGGCTATTTCTTCCCACATTATGTTTTCTTCTTGATCGCTTTTGCACAGGGTCTTACGGGAAGCAGAGCCTTGTGCCAAAGTAATGCAAGGAAGCAAGCTGTGCTGATAACCTCAGAATGGCCCCCTCTCCTCCGGAGATATCCAGCCCAATGCCATGTACACAAGCAATGCAGAGGGCAAGACTCACTGGTGTGCTCTGGCTATTCTGGCAACATAAGGCAGCCTAAACCCTGCTTTACTGGCCAGCACAACCGGATTTGCAGCTGCTTTGTATCACCAGAATGAAGCAAAGCTGCCAGAGCATCCCAATGAATCTGGCTCCAGTACTTCGTAGGAATCCAGCATCAGTTTGTGAACTTATCAGCATTTTTCCAAATCAGACCTCCAAATCTTTTGAGATTCACTTATCACTGGAAACCAACATGTCTGTAGAAGAGATTTGTCATAGGACACACACAGAGGGCTTTATCCAGCTTCAGAAGCCATAGGAATTTCTAGTTTCACTATACCAAAGCACCTAGCCTTAAAAAAGAAAGTTAGTATTCAAAGTGCTGATGTATTTTGGACCATGTCACTTGACTAAATAAACATAAGCAGTAAATTCTGGTACTTAACAGACAGATTTTCTTCTGATGTATGAGAGGAGTAACGCAATTCAGGGCATTTCACTACCAGTGAATCTCTAATGAGCGGGTAGTGGGAATGCCTGCCACGCTGACTGTCAGGGGATATCAAATTTGCTCACTTCTGACTCAGTAATTACCCACCAAAAATGTAGATCAAGTGGTCATCACCCAAATTAGTACCTGACAAAGATTACTTTTGGAAAGGCTGTCAGCTAAGAAACAGGAAATGAGTTGTAAAATATTATTAAAACTTGAAAATAACAGCTTTAAGGTATAAGCCACCATTCAAGCACACAATGGAGTGAGGGTAGGAAACAGGGCCTGTGCAGGGAACTGAGCACTGAGAGGGGTTGATGGCTGGGGACTTGTGAACAACAGGGGAGTGATGCACGTCCTCACCCCATTCTGCTTCCCCCCATCAGAGCTGGCACGTTAATCTTTAAGCCCTGGTGTAGATCCTGCTGAACTGCACTTATGTGGCATTCACACAGAGAGCCACGTCACATAGTTCAGCTTGGGATGGGGATGAACAGCCCCAGACTAAAGAGCAGGTTCTCCTTAGGTGTTGGGGGAGAGGGCTTCAATGCACTGCTCTGCCTGCCACAAGCCTTCTCTGGGAGCAGCTGAAATCTCTCCATGCCTCAATTTCCTATTCACAAGCTGAACATGTTTCTATTTGAGAAAAGAGCTGCAAGAGAATTAATTTCAGTAACTGGAACAACCTACAGCCCACTCAAGTTACAGTAAGTGCTGTATATTGACAAAACTGAACCCAGGCCATTAAAACCATGCGAGAAGAACAAAGCAAGGGCTGACCATTGTTTCCCACGTTCCAGCGACATTCAGATATGAAACGGACGTGGTGATGATGATAATAATAATCACTGTATGATGCACATTTCAGTGCCAAATACTTTGCAATTAGCTGCAGGCAGCACCATGGGTATGTCAACTGTCTCTTGTGAAAGGTGGCGACCAACTGGCTCAAAGCAAACTCAAATAACAGTTGTGGCAGCAAGGTTATTTTAGGTTCTTTTTGCTCCTGGAACCTGAGTGCAACCCATCAGTCTTACTGCAAGGGGCCTCATAGCATATTTCCACTTACCCTGGCTGGGCAGCAGTTTTGTTTTGAAAGCCATGGCTTAAACTGGGGGGTGGGAAAGGAAAAATAGTCTCTTTTCAGTGAGCAACATAAATCTGTCTCTCCCTCCTCTATTTTTTTTTTTGGAGGAATATAGATAAGACTGAGCCAAATCTGCCAGTACCTGCATCTCTATTTCTTAATCAAGTCTACTTCTGCGCACCGGAGCTGACCTGTTTGTAGCCTTAAGAGCCCTGTGAGTGCTGGATGAGAGCATCGGTGCTGGGTACCACCGGACATGGGAGCTCAGAGTGAGACATTTGTTCCCACACGCCATGGGAGGGCTCTCAGCAGAACACTTGGAAATAGCAACGCTTGGAAAGAAATCTGTCTGTTAAACAAAGACAGGCAGAGACAGAAACAAAGGGGTAGAAAGAAGTTGTTGATTGCTAGCTTGCTAAAAGGCTCACCATGAAGTGCTTCAGCAGGCAGGATTAGGACTGGTGGTGCTTAATATATTCATTAGCGTTGTGGGAAAGAGGGGGGGAAGGTGACAAAATTTGCACAGGGCGCAAAAATATTTAGGTTACTCGTGATTGCAAAAGCTTAGAAACCTTCGCCAGATGCGCAGCACGGAGACAGATGAAATCCACTGTTCATAAATGCAAGGTAATGCATATTTGAATGAGTAATTCTCCAAACTCATGCACGGGGCTAGGTTGTAAATTAACTAACCACTTGGGGAAAGGAGAGGGAAGAGGAAACATGTGCCACTCTGGAAAACTCAACGCAAAAGCCAAAGTATTGGAAGTAGCAGTCGAAAGAAGAGTAAATGTGTTGTTGGACCCTATAAAGAACAGGGTGGAAATTAATACTTCAAATACTACGTCACTGAATAACTGTTTGGTGTATCCTATCTGAAATGCTGTACCAGGCCGCCTTCAACTCATCTCAAAGAACCATAAAGCTGAAATAGAAAGGGGCAACAAAAATGATTAGTGGCAGAAGAAAAGACTGGGAAGATTGGGGCTGCTTGGTTTATTGAAGAGAAATAAACAGGGGACATGAGAGAGTTAATGAAAGTTACAGAGAAGATCAATTGCCTGTTCCTAGTTTTCTCTCCTCCTAATGCAACAACATGGAAAAACAACATGTTTAAAAAGCAACAAGGAAAATATTCTTTTACACAGTTCATAATTAACCTATGGAACTGATTACCACAAGATATCCCACTGGCTAAGGGCTTAATATGATATAAAATAGTTTAATTTAGACGCTTATGTGAATAATGAGGACATCCTAGCTAGGATTAAGATAAATATCTTAGAAAGGCTGAAAACCCTAATGCTTTGTGACAGAAATGAACCATGGGCTGATGGAGGTTGGAGGGAAACATCCTCTTTGGGCAATAAAGAATGTCTTTTTCTTCCCTCGAGCAATTTGGTACTGAGCATTCCTCAAAGCTGGATCTGGGGCTGGAGAGACTGACAGTCCAGTCTCACCAGGCATGCCTAAAGCAACATCCCTTTGCACTGACCTGAAGCTGGCATCTCCATTGCCTTCATTGAGGCCAGGATTTCAGACCTTGATTATGGGAACTATTCACTGTGCTATTATTCACCGTGGTGACAAGGGGAGAAGAATCTGGGATATGAGACTAAGAACTGAGTGACTTAGAGCAAATTAATACCAACGATTGGGTATACTTCAGAGTGGGGAAAACAGTGTCTTCTACTTTATGTCACCGAACCTGTCCAGGTTTTCTAACCTGGTTTCCACGCTCCTTTTGTTCAGTAGGCGGTAACATCACATTCACACAAAAGTACAAATAAAGCTCTATAATCAGCTAAGGTGTCAGAATCCCGACAGTTTCCAACGCATCTATCCCAACCTCTCAGAGGAAAAAAAGGAGGAAAGAAGTTTAGTAATGATAAAAGAGAAAAGCTTTTGCTGCCTAAATCCCTCTGAATGGGAACCTGATCTCATGGGTACATTTGCAAAACCTGACTGGGAGCTTCAGAAAAGCTTCCTGCAAGAATCACTTTGTTTAAACCATGGCCCACCCAAGCACAAACAGGGTTGTTTTTTTTTCCCTCCTCTTTATAGCTACCAGTTAAGGAAATGTCTGTAGTACAGAACTAAATCTGATTCAATGATTAATATGTAAACAGAATTTGACTGGCTCTTCTTTTGTGCTTATCGCCAAGATACAATCTGGCACAACAGTTTTGTTTGATAGACAGCCCTGGCCTCTGCTTGTCAAGTAGCCAATAGAAAAGAACATTATTACTGTATAATCTCGAATTAGGCTGTAAAATAGTTCAATTGCGTGACACACATGATGAGAAGATTTGAGAGTTCTCCCGTGTTTACACAATTAGCACCGCGTATTTGTTAAATGAAGGTATCGCTATCACCTTTATTACCATATCCCTCCTCCTCCTCCTCCTCCACTGCAGTGCCTGCCTCTTGTATAGCCTCCCATGTCTTAACTTTTCAAAGGCGACAGTAAAAGGAGCCTGCATCTCTGTGAGGCTTCTCCTACTTCTGTGCAATTGTAATAAAAGGTATCAGAATCCCCACCCTTTCTCACAGCGCTTCAAAAACGTAGCTGCTGAGGTGCAACTCAAGGAAGGAAAAGAAAGCACAAGAGGGAAATGGCCTCAAAGACCTGACTTCAGGTGTATTTAATCCTTCCACTACTGGTTTAAAAGTATTAAGTAGCCATAGGCTATCTCTGGGTAGAAAGACGGTTCAGTGACATCCCTTTTGTAAATATGTAGCTGCTCAGCCTCCTCCTAAACTCCACATTGAAGTCTGCTGCTTTTTTCAGATTAATTCAGTTTGAATACTGCTGACTGTCACTACAGTCATATGTCACTGGTAGCAGCTCAGAAAGCCTAACCCCCTTCTCTAATGTCACTGCACACAATTCATTTTTAAATGCAGTGTAATAGTTTAGGAATACCAGTAAAACAGTGGGGGGACGGGCATTTTCAATTTAAAGGGTGTGTAACACCATTTATTACAGTGTATTAGATGAGCCAAACATGCTTCTTTGAGAGGGGCACACATGGTACAGGTGAGACTTGCAATAATATAGTTCCAATAATTACCAAGATGCTTAATAAGAGTAGGGTAGTTTTAAACCAAGGGGCAGGTTCTTACCAAGAAGGCTGTTTAATTGGGTGATCTTTCTCAAAGAGCTTGGTACTGCCCAGAACAAAAGCATCTAAATCCACCCCAGAATAACCACAGCCACAAAGGCAGGCTCGGATTCTGTTCACCCTGCAGGACCGCATCAGAGGTTCAGCTCAGTGGATGCAGACGTCGGAAGCAAGCCGGGAAGAGCTGCAGAGAAGGTCACAGGGGTCTGGCAGCAGGGCTCTGACGGGGACCTGCTTCTACAAAGCCACACTTGGCTCTAAATTTACACTTTCCAAATGTTTGAGACTTAGGCATAAAATGAAACCCAGACATTTTATGACCCGTTGTGCTCTCCCCAGCTCCCCTACAGCTTCATTCATGTTAAGGAGATGGCAGAAGAGATGGTAGAATTAGGCCCTGCAAGATAGGCACGCTGTCCTCGCAAAAAAGTCTGATTCATTTCAAAGCAAACACGAAGCACTAAGCAGTAACCCGACCCAAAGAACTTCTGAAATGTGGACTAATCTATCCCAAAACTTCAGCTTTCTGGCTTTCTGATTTAATTCCAAGTGCAATAATAAACACACTCCTCTGTTTACAGCTCCATAAATAGTGCCTTGTGTTTGCTGAAACAATGCAGCTCTGGGCTGTCTCTGTGATCGTTTATTTTATATCATCCTTAAGTTGCCATTTATTTACATTTCTGGAAACAGCTACCCCATGAAACAAATGGCCTGTTTTGTTAAGTCATGGTCAAGGATGTTTCCTTCAACTTATCACATCTAGAAATGCCACAGACAGAAATGCTTTCAGGCTATTTGCTAAGCAAACTAACATAAGCTCCTTATCAGAAAATATTACATTTCCCCAAAAGGTGAACTGTTCTGTCAGTTTTTCAGGCCATGTGAAATCCCTTCTTTGCTATGACAGGTCACTGAACAGAAGTTGATGGCACGCAGTGGTCGCCCAGAACGCAAGCCAGCGCCTTCAGCTACACATGACTGCAGGTAGTGGTGCAGAGGCAGCAAGCCTGTTCCCTCTGACACATCTAACCCGAGGGTTATATCCCGGGTTGAGGGCTTTTGTTGTTTGCTTGGGGTTGGTTCAGGACTTTCCCCCTCCCTTTCACTTTTCTCCTTAGGATGCATCCACAAGCAATGTAGATGCAGCGCTGAGCCGTGTGTGCCAGCCTCTGGTTCACACCCCAGGAGAACCGGCCCCTTCTAGACCTCACATGCCCTTATCTATTCCAATTCACTATAAGAAAGCCAGAAGAGGAGCTATGTCTCATTATTTCTGGTTTTCAGAGCGTTTTCTGGTTTTTCAGCCTACCAAAACCAAAATATAAGCAACTACAGACTGACAATTAGAAGTTTAATGCAAGACACAAGAGTTCAGATGGTGTAGTTGTTTTCCTCGACCGAAGCAGCTAATTTCCAGGTAGAGTTCCACGAGTTATAAAGGTTGCTCATGTTCCTAAGAGCTGAGAAACAGCCCCCCTGGGATCAACACTGTACATGCTTTGTGTTATACACATTTGCATTAAGCTTATGAACCTTCAGGAAAAGCTCTCCATAATGAAGGTGAGAGCTCCCGTTGGCAAAATACTCTCATTTCGTGGCGGTTTAGAGATTGCAGCAGAGGAAGCTGCTCTGCTAAATCCTGACGCACTGGCACACGCGGCCGTGTGACAACACAGAACACACAGGCACAATTGATTTAAGCAGGTTTCCCTTGTGTGCTTGCAGAGATCTGCTAGATGCGAGGTTTAAGATACAGACAGACTGTGGACATTAATAGACAAGGAGAAATCCAAAGGAACAACTGATGAGACCCTGGTTGGGGTTTTTTTTTTCCCAGAGAAACTACTGGTTTTAATCTTTCCAATTCGATTTTTTTTCTTCCTTGTCTGTCTATTCAAGTTCAAAACTCATCTCTTCTATTTTCAGGAGAGTATTTTCACTGTGTGATGATGAGGGGCGGTAATAGATAAAGTTTGAAAGAAAAGCTTTACTAGCTGCCATCCTTTGGTTCATTCGTGACTCTCACTACTTTGCCCTTTCTGCCAATTGTTACCCGCACGCTGTTTGGGATTTACTGCTGCAGAGCAGCAGCCAGACAAGGCATTGTTATATCCCATTCCCTCTGCATTATCACCACCTCATCTTATGTATTTATTACAATTTATAAAGACATAAATGCCCTTATGCTCTGGCCTCACCCTAAGGAGGGCCCATTAAAACACCCACTGTTTTCCTGCCGGCCTCCTCACAGCAGACAGAGAAAAGGCAGCGCTGTGACAGGAACTGGTCATGGCTTTGCTGGCGGATACCAGGCTGATGACTTCCAAAATCACAGCCAGCTCATGCTTAAATAGGCTCCTCATTTTCCTTGCTGGGGCTCGGGGGTATCAGGGCCACCTTGGCTGGGTCACAGACAACAGGAGAGAGGTGATTTTGTGGTTCTGTTAAAACTTTCCTTTTTGTATCACCCATTCCCATTTCAGGAGAGCAACAAACACCCTCTGTTACTAGAGTAAGTGTCCACTGCAAGATGGGAATTAAAGAGGCTAGTGTTTATAGGAGCACTGCTATTGGATGCCAAAAATAAGTCTGATGTTCCTATTCAGGAATAGGAAATAACACTCTGAACAGGCAAGTCACTCCCCAATGGACTTGCTTTGAATTTTCTCCAAAGGCTATTTCCTTTTCCTAAATGTGGGAAATACTTCCTGTCTGTGAAGAAGCACAACTCAAATGCTGAGAAGAAAATTAATAAAACAAACAAAAAAGAAAACAAACAAAAGGATCTTTGTTCTGGAAAGAAATGGCACCAGCAATGCTCAGGAAGCATAAAGAAACCCAACGGATGAGAGAATAGACGAATCCTAAATAGATTTCACGTAAGATGATGAAAAGTGCTTCCTTTGGCAACATGTGAAATGGTGAGTCAGAGATATATCCCTTTCCTTTTGGTACTGCTGCTTGTAGTTCATGAATAAGTAAATGATTAAGAACACTTCAGCTTTGGCATTATCAGATCTATTACCTGTCTCTTGTTGTTTCAATCATGCCTACAGCTCTGACCAGTGTACAGGTTCTCTATGGCTTCAATCTCTGCTCAGCTCCACTGAGCAGCAGGAGGTATTTCAGAGTCCCCCAAACTCCACGCTGCACCTGATCCGTATGGATTTATAGACCGCTATCTTTAATCGAGACATTCCCCACTCGATTCCAAGCTGGATCCATCTATACTTGCTACTCCAGGGCTTGCCTGTGCTTCTGCCTGTGTGTACAGCACAGCACCAGCGATTTGGATTGCAAAGAGTAATCTATTACACCTAGAAAATTCCAAAACAGCTCACAAAAGTTACCATACGTAGATGTAGACCACGGGAAGAAAAAATACCTTTTTACAACATCTATAAACCCCTGATTATAATAAATGTCTGCTTAATTAATACATCAGGACATAAAGCCATTTATTCTCCTCTCATTTGCTATCATTCTCCCTGTTCAGATTTAATAATGCAAAGAGGTTGCTCAGATGCCAAACGGTAAAAATAATAAAAATACATTCATCACTGATAGGCAAAGCGGAACGAGCAGCAGCGCTGCTGGCACAGAGAACCCAGCCAAATTCCCAACCCGAAATCCAAACTGCCTTTCACCCCCAAATCTCCAAACCATACAAAGAAATCTCTGCGATGATAAATAAAGCAGCCTGAAAAATGCCTGGAGAACAGTGAAACAGGTGCCCAGAATAACCATTATTACAATATGCACGCTAAAGGGAAGGGAGGGGGGGGAAAGAGGCAGAGAGGGGAAAAAGCTTTCAAAATGGTTAAATTCATGAGGGCTACAGAGCCTCAAATTGAAATTATCTCACTCTGCACTGATAAATAAAGTGGCTCTGGTACCTAAATCATGACACTAACTATACGTTTCGATTTTTTTAAGTAGTGATTAGGCGGATACTCAGGGGAACCTACTAGCCTTCACAGAGATAACAGACTCAACTTAATATCAACTTAAAAAGAGACTTGAATTCTAACCAATCTCATGTAATGAATTGAAATTCTATAGCTTTCAGAGGTAGGAAAAAAAAAAACCCAACCCAGATAAAAAAGCGATGTGGCTCCATTCTCTAACTTGCTGTCAGGAAATATAATTTGTGCTCTCGGTGATTCACCTAGCTCATATGCAGCATGCAAATTTATTTCCCTAATAATCAGACCTGGAGATTGCCCAAGAGGATTAATAGCATCATTCCTTATGACCGCCAGGATATTATGCACCTCTGACATGGAAAAATTGTGTTAGTTCTACAGAGAAAACGCAAGGATATTTGTCCTGCTAGACAATATAATAGGCTGGTGCATCATCAGATTACAATGTCATTTCAAAAACCTTGAATACAAATAATGTACAGTGAGGGAAATGTTGGTACAACCTCCCTTAATTCAGTAGCCTTGAATTCACATGTATTTTTTGCCTGTGCTTTTTTTCCTTCCCCCTCTCCCCATTATAGTTTGTAGAACACCGCAAGAAAAAGGCAAAGGCATTTTATATTAAAACCATATCTTTTTGTTTGTTCTTATGGTTATTCTTTAAGAATAGCCTACACGGACACTGCAGGATAAAATAACATAAGAATCCATGGCTTCCAGTTTTTCAAAGAGCTGAATACACCCACAGCTCCAGTGTACTGTATTCCATATGTGAATACAGAGCAATTTATTTGCACAATTGCTTAATTTTGAGTCGCGGTCAAAGCAACGTGTTCTGCAGGCTCTGGTATTCACCGAGGGAGAATTTTCATTTTGAAACTCTTTTTTAAACAGGTTGGTCAGGAATTGTCTAAAAAAAGAACAGTTTCCTGCTGTACTTTAGCCCAAAGAACACTGCCTCAGAGACAAGGCAAAATTTCATTACTATGCGCATGGGAGCAATAAGATTAGCTCCTATTGCTGCCCCTAAGGTGGAGCAGCAGGAGGAACCAATGGGACGATGCTAATGTGTATGTTAATAGTATTCTCCTCGAAGAAGTTGGGATAATTAAACGTGTACCATCTCTTTAAGACAGAACTGCACACATTTTCTTCGGATGGGTGTTTACAAGATTTCCAATTTCAGGTCACAGCCATTTCTGAGATTGCTTAAGAAAGAGATGGGAATAACTTATCTTATTCATGTATTCAAAGAACCTTATAAAATGTGCAAAACATAACAGTTTTAAGGGGCAAAACATACATCTTGCCTTGACAGACCTGCTTTGTTATGTGGAGTGTTGTACACTGACCTAATATATTGAACATTTGTAGCTAATACACCTTGTAGGAACCAGCCTTTAATGTGATGGATTTTATAGTATCTCATTAGGGTGTGTTTATATAACCTGATACTAAACACATTTTCAGATTCATGTTCCTTATTAAAATTGTGAGCTGTATTGATTTTTAGTTGAACAGCAACAGCGTCATTTTCCTATTAAGAAAGGCTGCTCTGAAGTTCTTTTCACAGATCACAACTACTGTGACACAAACAGTGCCCATATCTCTCATCTTTCTTTACAGCCTCAATTAGAAGAATGAGGATGTCTTACCCCGCCTGCTTTTCTATTGGGTGAGCAAATCTCTGCCTCCACTTAGAATGCCAAAAAGCATTTTTATTCATTGGGTTGAGGGGTGTTGGTTTTAAATAAACACTCGTGACAAGCCCCCAAACAGTATTTATATTTTTCCTTACAAAGAACCGGGTGTTTTTAAAACCAAAATACCTTAATGCATCTGCTTTTCAAGTTTCCATAACAAACTGAGTAGCTATAGCAATGTTTACTCTAATACAACAAACACCCAAACCTCAGCATTGCAAGCAGTGTGAAAAAAATAATGACTTTCACATCCTAATGTCTCCATTTTGTAAACCAGTCTTCAAAGGTAAATCTAATGTCAGCAGTAAATAGAGTGGCTCCAATATTTCTCTGAGGAGTCATGGGGAAATAATGATCTTTGAGGCACTGTAAATAGTTTAAATTATTGGAAAGTCCTTGTAAGAAATGAAATATGAGAATTAAAAAGAAATAGAAACTCGATTTCTTTATTGTGAAGTTGGGCCATTTGGATGTAGCCCAAATTTTAAATGCAAATATTTAGAGAGAGAAATTATCGCTTCGGAGACAAGGAAATCATACACTTATTCCTGACTCTTATTGATTTAATGAACAGTTTGTTAATATAATGCCATTTGCGAAACGAGAAACAGACATAGAAGCGAGTAGGCGTTCATTACATTCCTGCATTCTTAAAATCAACCTTTAAGTCTTCAGCAGGGGAAAAGGCTTCAAATTAAATTGCAGCCTATAGAAAGTACTAGATTTAACACAGCCACTCGCACGCTTTCAATGTAACTACACCTGTTACTTGTGTTCCAATACTGCAGGAGCAGTTCAGGAGGCTCAAGTAATTGCTATATTTGGCCTAAGAAATTTGAGGTCTGAACTGGTGCTCAGAAAGCAGATTTCCCTTTATTTTGCCCCCCGCATGCTATTCACTCTTACACGTTAAACTTGTGTCAATAACTTACTTCCATAGTTGATTATTACCCTGGTGACTCTCCCAGCTAATCAACTCTTTTCTAAACCACGGCTAGAAGTGACTTGGAACTGATGTATGGAACAGAATTATTTGTGCAAATTTCCTTTGTTTCTTCTGCACCACAGAAATCGGTTAATTCCTTTAATCCTCACAAACCCTAAAAAAAGAAAATATCTTGATTTACCAATGTATTTCTAATCAATATTAGGCTGAGCTTTGAAAGTTGACTATTCAGCCAACATAAGACACTGCGCCGAGAGAAAAAACTATTTTGTACATGTCCTTTTAAGCAGGCTGAAAACACCTTCATCTGAAAGACTTTGTTAGCTTTATCAGATCCAAGGCTCTTCTGTTTGAGGTGTAATTATTTTACCATTATTACATGCAGGGCTTTTAACAGAACAGTCGTTCCCTCTATTTAAGCAGTAAGTTTTATAATTTATTACATCTCTTTGGTCGTCAACTCGCTATACAAACAGTTGGTCACCAGTGACCAATTACATTAAGGTTAAGCAACATAACTTTAAATTAGAAATAAGCTAATGTATCTTCATCAAGGGCCTGCTGTGTTTTCAGTGCTGTTTATGAGATGATACTAAATGTGGATATGGAGCACGCTCACTGGGACCAATTCCTATCGGCCTGAAAATGGGAAAGTCTTGAGCCTGCTCAGGTCCAGAGCTAATTAATGGGATAACATCTGCTTTACGCATTCTGCTGTAGTAATTTCTATCAACTTCGCTGTGAAGATGCATGGGAAACTATCAGAGAAATAAGTATCTATGCTGAACCATATTAATCTGTAGTGAGTCTGAAAATGGGAATTTCAATTCTCCTATTACCCGAGGGATGGGCAGAGGCGGGGAGGAAAAGGGCGCAGGGCTTGTTTCTTGGCTTATACAATTTCAGTATTCGTAGCATCGGATATATATTTAGTTCTGTTTGCATGCACATGCTTGCATAGACACATGCTATTCAACTGCACGCGGGCTTGTTTTGTGTGTGTGAGCGGGTGGGGTTTTTATATGCAAGAACGCAGCGGCAGATGAAGATGACCACGTTCCTCACGCAACAATCAATTTTATACAGGAAGATGGTTAAGTGGTTTTATTGCATTACTTAAAAACACAGCATGAATCGCTAAAGGAAAAAATCCAGTGCTGTAAAACAGGCTTCAAAAGTGAGAAGCCCACTTCATTTTAGCAGCCTGTGTACAGCGCACGGTGCTATGAAGGGCCAGGCACCTATTCGGATTTGAGATTAGAATAAACATGACATGAAGGGAACACTCACCCCCATAAAACAAAGGGAAAAAGTCAAAATCAGACTGTTTTTCTGCAAATCTCAGGCTTCCACATCCAGGCATCCCCTCACCTGATTTTTACTTTTTTTGTCCAAAAATTACTGGGCAATTTTAATTACAGTGAGATGCTTAAAGCTGCATTTTGCTCCTGAGTTTTTCCTGTAGGGCACATCAGATTGCTGCCAAGAGACATTATGTTTTATACACGTATGCTTTTGTCTGTCTATGCCTACACACATGTAAAATACATGAATGTACTTTAAAAATGTCTATATTGTAAACACACATATGTATATGTTCATATAAGGCATACATCTAACCTAAAACCACACACAGATACGCATGTCTCCGTGTGTATACACAGAGAAAGAGACAGATAAAAAGCCAAAGCAGAAACAGGTATGCACCAGTAAATGTCTGAGTTAAGAGAGGCAAAACCAGAAGAAATCATACCATTTTCTTGATATTATTATTATTGCCTAAGCTATGATTTACAGGTTTAATTCTTTCAAGCTAATGCATACGAATGAATTGCATATGAACAGAAAAAGAGGCGGGAGGTCCCTAGAATAATGAAATTACATTAACAGTCATTCACCTTTACCTAAGAGGTTCTGAGTTCATGTCAGCTCGATGGAATATTTTCCATCATTCGTTTGCCATTGTGTACATTCTATTTATTTGTTTGCTACAAGGTATTGAAATATTGAGGCTATTGGGAATTAAATGCTTATTTGACTAACAATGCTTATCTGTAAATTAATGGTATAAACCATGAAGTTTTCTAAAAGGCTGTCACTCAGTTTTATGTATGGAGATACTGCTGAGACAAGATTCAAGGTCTTTCAAAGAACTCTTTAACATCTCAGGATTAGGGGAGGAAAAATATTATTTAGATAATATTTTTAAGAATGATATAATTGTGTAAATTACTGAAACGAAATAGTATTTGCCTTTGTCACATGGAAGCTGCACAATGAACCAGGAAGGTACATCGCACATGCAGTAGCCAGCGTGGATTTGTTTTGAACTTTGGTGCGTGTGTGTGTGCCTATGGGGCGTCTGGAGAGTGAAGGAATGGGATTGAAAGACCTACACGATGCAGAATTCCGATGTGACCCATTATGTCTGAGACCAGAAAACACATTTGGTTTTTAATTTGTTTAAGCACGCAAGATGGTCAGCTTCAGCTTCACCACTGCTGCAATACTCTGATTTGTATGTAGGATTAATAGAAAGCACAGAGCCGCTGTTCTTTTCCCTTCTCCTGGTAATGTGCCACGAGGCAATACGGATGTAACAGGGGTGAATCCTCAGTTCTGTTAGTCTATGTACCTTGTCAGTGTTATTTGAACCCTTATTTTCCTTAAGGGGCTCATTCAGCCATCCTAATATGTACACAGTGATAATATAGTCATACCCATCATAAAAAAGAGCTTCAAAATTATAGTCAGCTTAGTAATAATGCAGTGCTGTGCTGGAGTGATTGGCAACTGTTGATCCAATTATATAACTGGTTGCTTCTTAAAATTCAGGGATATGAGATTGATATATAATGTGCTGTAAAGTGTAAAAGAACTGGACAGGAAATAAGGCGGGTTGAATTTTTGAGTGCTTTGATCAAATTAGAACCAGGTTGATGAAAGGAAATGCCTTGGGTTCTCTGCTTGAAGTTTTGTGTTATACAAAAGGCTCTTGAAATGATCAATTTTGCACATGTCACTCAAGAAGTTGAGAGCAAACTAGTCTGTGTCTGTGCTGGGGAGAGTCTCTGCAATGGATCACTCACAGTGTCACTTTGCACTGGACATTGGATCTGGTAGACGCTCAGAAATGAAAGCAATGAGCCAAAGGAAGGGCAGTCACAAAGCACAGGAATACCTCAAGTTTGCAGGTTTGTTTTCCAGGCTTCTGCACAGCCTTTACTTTGACTCAAGAAACACAGATCAGGAAAGACAGAAAAGGGTCATCTGGTGAATCCCCCAGAAATAAATGCAGGATTATCTTTGCTGCTGTTCTTTTAAGCATTTATCTAGCTAACTCACTAACTAGCTTTCATCCATTGTAACCCTCTGCCTGTCCCCTGCTTTTAAAACAGCTACTATTATTTATGAAGTGCTGTAGATGTGCAGTGAGAAGCACAGGGACTTTTTGCTCTTATTTTTCCTTGAGGACAACTTAAAAGGCGAGAAAAAAGAGCGTATGAAAAGGCACCTTGCAGGTAAGGCTGTGGTTCTTCTGTCGCTTGGTCTGTCTCTGAAGAATGACTCCATAGTGGTTAGGCCTGTATGAGACACAACCTCTCTGGTACTTTTCTGGGATCAATCTCTCTGTACTATATGCTACTCAATGTAGTGATTTAAATCCCACAGTTTCAGTCTTAATGCATTAACATTTCAGCACTCCTCAAACACATCCTGGAAATCGGTCTCCTCCTCATAATTCTTATCCTCAAATCAGGAATCAGGTAAGATTTGAAGAGAACTGCCTGAGACCAGTATACATCCATACCTCTGCCAAATATATAGCACGGTGATGTACTAATAAATACACTTGAGGTGGGGAGAAGAGTCTGGTAGACGAACAGTTACATTGCCAAGCCAGGGTACAACAAAATTCCCTGCGACACCCGCTGCAACAGAGGAACTACTGAAGGAGCCATTGACAGTAAAACCTGCTGAACGCCTGTTGCCATCAGGACAGTACCTGCATGGAAGCTCTTTTGTTTTGGCATAATTCCCTCTGCAAGGAACGCCTCCAGAAAACAAGGTTTCCAGAAATAATATTACAGGATGGGGAGCACTGAGGGATCGGTGCAGTAACCTTCACCTAGGCCTTCCAATTCACTTTTGTGTGAATTACATCAAATTGCGGCGGGTATTTGTGTTGGATGCAGAGGAGTTGAATAGCTGCCCATTTCTACACCAAAGCAGCTCTTTTGAAGTTGATTGGTGTTCCCCAGTAACAGAAACACGGCACAGCATTGAAAATGACAGGACATCACAGTGCAATTTCACTAAAAAAGATGCATGGGGTATTATATGAATAATATTTTTTTTTTTTTCCTGAGTTCCAAGATTGGAGTTAGAGAAATGTCTTTACAATTTGTATGTGAGCTACTCCTCGACTCTAGTGGCAGCCATTCACGAGAGCACACACTAATAAGGTATCATTTGACAATACGGTAGAGGTCCGTCTCTCCAGTTCTATTATCTGTGAAAGATACAGCTCCTTGTGCCAACTTGGTTGCACAGCAGTCACATTTTGCTCTGCAGCCAAAAAAACAAGGACCTGGCAACAGAGCTGAATGCTAACACACTGGGCCAGCAGACAGCAGAGTACGTGAAGGGGATGGCACTGCACGGGGAAGGAAGCATCACCTCTAGCCCTGCCCGCTGGCTGACGGATGGTAACTTAACAACTACTCGGAAACAGACAGCAACAACAGCGCGAGATAGTGCTGGAAAACACGTGAAGCCTTCCCTGCAGAGACTCATGAGCCTGGCAGCCCTTCTCCAGTCCAGGAATGGGAAATGCTCCTCCAAGGGTCCCCCCCCAGGCTCCCATGCTGATGTGTTTATTCGTGGTGTGGCAGAAACGTGGAGCTACTCGAGACGCGGCACTAACCTGGGTTTTGGTTCTCACCGCGCTCCCTGAAAACACACTGTCTCATGACAACTCGTTTTGTTATGAAAACATAACAAACAGGACAGAATGAATATAGTTTAAATAATAGCTTATTTAAAGTATTTTCCATAACATTTGCCTTTTTTTTTTTCCTTTTTGTTAGATCACACTTAATATGATTCCACGACATCAATGCTGGGGATGAAATTGAAAGCTGTATTCTTCTAAATGTGTTCCTAACATTCCATTTTTTACAGAGCTGCCAGGGGCTATTCTGCATTCCCACAACTGCTACAAATGTAACATATTGTTTTGCAATAAAAATTAGCTATAAAAGTGTGAAAAATGCCAGAGATCCAAATGTGAGAAACAAGAGAAGGGGGTACAGCTTTCGCACCCTTTTAGTGGCCATTTTATTTATTTTTCGAATGGAGTAGACATATTTATAGCTACTGTATTTCAATTATCTCTAATTTCACACATTTGATGCAAATTCCAGACATTTTAATTGCAAATGAGAAGGGAACTTATTTTTAAAAGTGGAGCAACACAACATTTCAGAGCTCCATTTTAATTCCAAATTTATCCACAGCGCTGTTAAAAAACTTTTAAAACCTCATTTACACAATGACTCAAAATTAGGTGCAATTTCCAACAAAAACAATAACAAAAGCCCTCCATGCCAATTAGTTCCATGGCCCCAACCTTTATTTCACACGTTCTTAACTCTTTGCTTTTTAAATCAGAATTTTTAGGTAGGGAAGTTGAGGAAGTTGAAATGCCATTATTAATGGATGACACATTATTTCAACGAGAGTCAGTAATTTAATAGTATTGTCCATAAGTGATGAAAATTAATACATTACCCACCCTGTTTTCTCTTTCTGTCTCCATGCCTTCAGGAACCTGGGGCACGGGTTATTAGCACAATCCGTGCTTAGCAGTCACTCAGTGGGAAATTCTTTCAAGAGGATAAACCACAACTCAGCCTTTGGCTGGGTAAAAACTCCCACTATACATTAAAAGCGATAGTGATAAATGTCGCTCTTTTCCAAGCAGTATTCTCAGTTGCTTACTCTTCCTGAGCATTAATAAGCATATGGCCTTCAATGCTAAATAAAATGTTTGTGACAAATTCAAAACCGGTTGGTTGTAAGTAGGGACAATTTCCTAATGGATCCTATGGCTCCAACTCAAACCAAGGGTCTGGGATCTGATCCGTGATGCTGGGTTTGAGCAGACCATGTGTGCTGCATGTGAGACACTTGGTACCTGTGCAGTTCCCTAGCAGCTTTGGCCTCAACCAGCCAGTAAGACCTGCTTTTTTAGTGAATACTGCCTTCAATTTTGCCATCCAAAGTCCATCATCTAGAATCACTATTCCCAAACAATAAAACATAGAGTGGAAATGCGCTCTCTTTAAGCAGAAGTGCTGGCTTTGGTACTATGCTTTGCCCTCAAGCAGTTACACTGTCCCTTTCTTTTACTACACACATACTCACGTTGATGTACACACACTGAACCACATGTGCCTGTGGAGCTCTCTAAGCTGAGAATCCAGTGCTCAACTTCTCACTATCCAATGAAATAGATCTTTTCAAGTTCTAACTACTTACTGTAATGCATACAATAATTTTGTTATAAATGGAAATTTACTGTTTGAAACATGGAGTTTTTCTTTGCTTTCTTTCTATTTGGTAATTTATTTAAATGCATTCGAAAATGCATTCAAAAAATGAGACACAGCACTTTGGTTAAGACATCTGTATTTCAAAGCAACATCTTCAGACCTGTGCGAGGCTCTGTTAATAGTCTCTTTATTTGATTAGGGTAATCTGCCACTGCGCTGTCTTAATCTTTATCCACTACCTTTTAACCAATCAATATTTTAGGGTTATAGATTTGGAAAGGAGATGATTATTTTGTAGATAAACTCTCTAGGCACTGCTGAGATGGTGTGGTTGCATATTTAGTTGTCTTCTCCAACGATTCACAACTCCAGCAATGGAAGAATCCGTCCAGGCAAAAAAGTTAAACCTTAAATTTTCAAAGCTGCGTGCAGGGATTTGGCCACCTGACTCCTATTAACGTCAATGGAAATTTAGAGGTAAGAAAAGCAACGTCTTTTCCCTCAGATCATTTCTTCTTTGAAAGGAACCAGAGAACAAGAGAGAGGAAATGAAAAGCAACTTCGTAGCGCGGGCTGAGACCAGCCAGGCCTGCTGTTGAGGCAGGAAGGGTACAGAAGTAGAACATTTGTTCACTAAATGAGTGAGCATCTCCACACAGATCAAACCAGTTAGGTATGAGAAGTTCAGAAGGAAAAAAAACCGAGATTTTGTGGGTTTAAAATGTCATTTAAATATATATTTTTTAATTTTGCTCAGCTAAAATTATCTGTTGCTTATGATATTAATTTTGCTGCAGACAAAATTAGTTGTCAGACCTCTGTTTATGGCCTAATTACCTTTTGAAAGGAAAAAAAATAAGGGCAGGAGAAAGAAAAGGAACAACAATAAAATGCAGTTATCTACCTGCTAGCAAGGCGGGTTGTAAGCGATGTGCTACCTGTGTGGATTTCACTAGCACTATGCAGACGTTTCACATCCATGAAACCAGATTTACTTGGGCTGTTCTGCCACTCTGGGCAGTGCCAGCTTCTGCCTGCCTTTGCTTCATGCCCGGGGACAGGCAGGACAGGCCGAACTGCCCCCAGTTACTTCTAAATCACTGTAAATAACTCTCTTCTTGAAATATTTGTCCACTTGGATTCCAGGTTTGGAAACAGGAAATCATTTTTATATTGGTTAGAAGCAGGTTCTAAGCATGTCACTGAAAAGCTGCAAGACTTGTAAATAAATGGACAGAGCCTCGTGTTACAGTGCTACAGACGTTGGGAACTAGCACAGTTTGGTCTCATTTCAGTCTTCTCTCTGCATATTGCCTGATCCTTCAGCAAGGAGCAAATACCACAAAGCATATTTCTTAATAGCTTTTCCCATCACATTAATCTCAACATTTAAATCGATTCATATAGCATCATGTTAATCAAGTTGCAGCAAAATGCCATCTAAACTAGATATATATATATATATATATATATATACACACATATATACACACCTGGCAAAGCTTGGGAGCAGTGCATAGAGACAATGAGTGAAACTGGCCTCAGACAGAAGCTGGCCTTTGAAGCATTCAGTGCAGCATTGCCATGAGATCTGCCCAGCTACATTTTTGACTGTATTTGACAAACAAAAAAATTCTATGTGTGTTCATTTCACAAGATGTAAACGTCTCTTTCGTGGTAGGAAAAATCCTGCTCCCTGCAAGTGATTCTAATCTAACGTGACATGCGGTATTTGTAAACGTACTTTAGTGTCCCAACCTATTTACAGTGTTTACATAAAACCCCCCGAAATCTCCCCATTCCTTGAAAAGTTAATCCAGTACAAATATTGACTGGCTGTCAATTGAGCATTATTGACTTGCTCCGGGACTGTGCTTTATTGCCTTAACTGATGAAACTTGTTTTCTTTGCTAAACTTAATTTCTTTTTGGCCCCGTCTGGATGAAATACTATTTGCTAGACTGCACCTCTTCTACTCACTGCTCTGGGGCTGCCTCTTCCAGTTAGCTGGAGTGGTAGGACAGCCAAAGTACTTTGCTGTGTGCAACAAGAGCTTGCAGAAGGAAGCCAACAACCCAGTCTGTATTTCACAGAAAGGACCTGCGCCAACATAGTGCTATCTCCTATGAACATTTGGTCCAGACCAGCTCCAACAGAGCTACTGCCCTCTCTGCAGCCATGTATGGTTGTACAGAGCAGTGCTTCCAGAGAGGCTGGAAGGGTCTATGGACCCTCCAACAGCATCTGTGAAAGGTAACTATGAAAAACAAGCTGATTACTAAGAGCTTAAATCCCCACTGTGGCTGTTTATACCTTCTCTGCGAGGTGTTTCTCTTTTTTAAGGAATTCTAGTATTCTAAAACCTGAAAACCTTGGATGTCTTTGCATCTTGTTACCAGGAATAGTACAAATCAGCTTGTCCACAAACCAAAGTTCATGAAACACACACACTCATCATGTTTTGAACACCCAAGAAAACATTATTTATCATTTCATGTTTTTAAATCTATAGTCTCTAGATACAGCAAGACACAAACCAAAAATAGCAACTTTCACAACATTCTGATTCTGCAACAAATTCCATCAAACGTTTTATGTTCTGACCCCTGGGTCAAGTGAAACTGACAATAAATCTGAGGAAGGATTCGATATCATTAAGCTGCAAAACCCAAAATCTATGTTGAAAGATTTATCAGAACTTATAGAAAATGAACCCAAAGCATTTCAGTCAGTGCACGGAAGGACAAAAGGGTGGAATGGCAGACAGGGAAGGTGTCTTGAATGACCACAGCAAGTTATAAAGCAGGTATTTCTCTCTGATGTCAAAACAACATTTAAGAAGGAAATTCCTGAAAATTCCAGTTAAGAAAGACATAGGTTTATTTGTTGCTGTAGGGTTTCTGTGGAAAGGCATGTAACAGAGCAGACACTTACCCTTTGCAGGAGCACTTTCTGCTTCTCCACAAGGGGATGCTTTTCGCACCACATACAACTCCAGGGCAGTATTTGGTGCCGAGATGGGATGGTGCCACCATCTGTTCCTTCTTCTGTCCTCACCAACAGCCTGGCGAGAGAGGGGCAAAGAGAGAAGAAACTGGAGATATGTCATATTGTTACATCTTCATTTAATATTCTTTATAACATTTTATGTCTAGCTCAGGTAATGAGACAGTCCGATTCTTTTAATGAAACATACTTAGATCACCCTTTTGGGAACTGCATCAAGTCATGACAGTTTTGCTCTCAGATTGCCAACCACACAGCAAGTTTCTTCTTGCCTTATTTGTTCCTTTCTTCTTATTTTAGCCCTTGCAAGTCACCTTTTCCATGAAACTTCTTTTCCTTTTGAATGAAGGCTTCTAATCATCTGACAAATGGAATAATCTACCTTATAACACCAGCTATGATAAGAATGCACCAGCCGTCTGTTAAGTGCTAACTTGAATAAGGTTAATATTATAGTG
Source organism: Strigops habroptila (assembly GCF_004027225.2). Lineage (NCBI taxonomy): Eukaryota > Metazoa > Chordata > Aves > Psittaciformes > Psittacidae > Strigops > Strigops habroptila. Next base: position 72,994,491 of record NC_044282.2, read on the forward strand.
AATATTGAATAATGTTAATATATTCACTAGTTCACTGGTTAGTAGGTTTTGGGGGTTGTGTTGGCTGCTCTTAAAAAAAAATCAGGTCTTATAAAGAATTCTACTTTTTTAATAAAAAAGGGGCTGATTTATGATAAGATTTTTTTTCTTCTAACAAAACATGTGTTATCATTCAACTCCTGTCAAACAAATTCAAGGTCTCTAAAGCAGTTTAGCTAACAGGCTCCACGAGTGCCACAGCAGAAGCTCCCTAAGTCCTAGTTTGAAGTGACTGTCTCCTTTGCTTTTCCTTCAGCAGCCCCCGTGCTGCTTGCTCTCATCCCACGTGAGGAAGAAGAACAAGCGCTGTGTCAGGCAGCAAGAGGGCAAAGCAGCTCTGCCCCACAAACCAACCTTCTAGAGAGGCAAACTGATGAGACAGGGGCTCTCCTCTGCCAGGTGTCACTAGGAGTTACCATTTCCCTCTAAAATGATATTTGGATATTAGATGTGAGATGGGAAAATCAGCATCTTAACTGGCCACTTCCTTTTCTAACAGCTTTAGCCACAGAAAATGAAATTCTTGATTTATCCAATAGGTCTGATATTATCCTCATCCCTGTAAGTATGCTACTGCGTGAGAAGTGATTGTGCGTCTGCAATTTAAGTAGCTGATGTAACACCTGCAGTCCTACCTCCAGCAACACAAAGTCTGCTGCTCTGCAGCAGCAGAAGCTCTACCAAATTCTCCTGTCCTGCCCCAGACATAATGGTTTCCTCTCGCATGTTCTTCTGTGGGAAACATGTTCTGTGACTCTTCCTCCCTCAGACACCCTCCCCATGTGCTCAATCGGAACATGGAACACTCCAGCACTATTTCTTCAGGCACAAAGGAGGATTTGCTTCTGCTCTGAGTCACAGCATCCACACGTTCATGGGGGCAAACACAAACCCAGAGCACTCCACAACTTCCACAAACCCCCAAATCCAGAGGTGTGCACACACGTGCTGTGTACACACATATGTGTGAGGCACACACAGAGGGGCAGGATGGGGGCCATGGGAGGGGGGTGTGCAGCACAACAAGCCTGGCTAGCACTGGGTTTTTTAAGGTGAGACACAACCATTTAACATACAGATGGCATATCAGTTTACATCTCACGCTGACAGTTCCTGCTTGGTTATAGCAGAAAAGGGAGAAACAAATTATAACAGAGTCAGAAAGCTCCTGAAAAGCGAGGCTACAGGGGACCCCAGATGTACGTGAACCAACCGCAGTCACACCATCAGCATGAGGTGTAAAAAGTGCCAAAACGAGATGAAAACACTGACGCTCCATATGTTAAAAAGCTTGGGTTTTGCTGCAGCCCAAAATCCTTCCCTCCCCAAATACCTCTACCTAATAATAATCATCATCATCATAAAAAATAAGCCCTCAAGATCAAATAGTCAGTGGTATCTTAAAAGAAAAAAAGAAGACAGGCTTAAGAAACCAAATCCTTGTAATAAATAATATTATTATGAGTTAAGGAGATGAACTGACAAAGTGGCACACCTCTAATCTCTTCCCTGCAACAGCAAGAAGAGCTGAATCACTCGCACAACATTTTTCTTTAAGCATGTTCAGGGATTGCTCTTACACTCCAGTTTCTCAAGGAATATCATGCTCTACTAATTTACCAGACTGACTAAGCTACACACCAGCAGCAGAGTCAGTTTTGACCTGTAATTTTACCTCATAAAAACAAAATTTCTGAGCACGTTCTTACTAGAATAGAATTAACTATTTCAGGGCAGGTTTAAACCAGGGATGAGAGAATCACGCCATTTAACTGATGCAAACTCAGCTCTCTTTTGGGGGTTCAGAGGTAAGGCCCTTCCTCACAAGTCTCTGATGTTCAATGCTGTTGTCAAGCCCAGCAGCTGTGGCAGCCTCCTGATGGCTCTGACATCAATCTGATGTAAATCTTGCATGTGGCCCATGCAGCACATCAAGGGCCATCTCACACAGCATTCCCAGTATTCCCTTTAGTTTGAACTTAAACTGACACCTCCATCTGAACAATGATTTTAAATAATAATCTATACAAGATAAAAAAGCATCCAGCAGCATGGTAAAGAGGCTAAACACATAAAGAAAATTAACTAGCCTGTATTTCTAAGGAATAAAATCGATGTCACCTTTCTATACCTTCAGCCCCTTTGTCTAATGTCACTCGACAGATTCCTACCAGTGATGGGCAACTATTTCGGGCAAGGAAAGGGTAAAGACCATGAGTAAGGACCTCCCATATTACACCAGGCCAATGCTCCTCTACCAAGGGCACATCAGTTCTTCTTGTCTCAGCATTGCCATCTGGGGAAAAAAGGTCTCTACAACATACAGGACCTAAAAGCATTACACTGAAGTGCACCAATTTAGGGAAAACACACCTTCTGAGCACTAATTGCCGAAGGAGGGAATGCTTCTGGTGTAATACACCACACACAGATTGTATAATGGAAACTCAGGCAGCAACAGAGAACAAAAGGCTGCGTGACATGGTGTTTATTTTTAGAATGAGTGACAGTTTGGCATCCTGGTACGATAGGTGCAAACAGAACAGAACCTCGATTTTAACAGCCCAGAAGCTGGACAGATTTTTTTGTTGTTGCTGTTATGTAATTATTTCTAGTATGGTGTCAGCACACTTTCATGCCTGCATAAGCCTGGTATACAGCGATTGCACTAAAGGCCCCTGTATCTTGATAGGTCAAGCAGTGAATAATGAGAATGTAATTGTTAATATTTGAAGTAAGTTAGAAACTACTTCTCTAATGTGAGAGTGGTACTTCTTTACTCTGACAGTGGTGAGGCCCTGGAGCAGGCTGCCCAAAGAAGTCATAAATGCTCCATCCTTGGCAGTGTTCAAGGCCAATGTGGACAGAGCCTTGGGTGACATGGTCTAGTGTGAGGTGTCCCTGCCCATGGCAGGGGGTTGGAACTGGATGATCTTAAGGTCCTTTCCAACCCAAACCAGTCTATGATTCTATGATCTTTTCTAATCTGTTTTCTTACTCCAAGAAAGCATTCCAACTTGAAAAGGAAAAAAAGACAAAAGAAAGGAAAAATCAAACAAAAGAAACATCAGAGTGTTTTGTTAGCAATAAAGCAGCAAATTTCAAATTCCAAATTAATTCTTTTTGACACTGGTTGTTTTAGTATTGCAGAGATGCAGTTTGAATGATGCAACGATCATCTGAAACAATTGTGCCCACACAGTTACGTCTAAATGGAGTTGTTAATGGTCATCAGCTCAGAAGACCACACTGACACAGCTAAGGCTCATAATCCAACTCAAACACACACAAGTAGGAGAACTAAGAAAGTGTAAGAATAGTATTAAAGGATTAAGACAATTCTGGAAAAAAGCAGAGTCAGTGGCAAATACAAGTAATTGGGTTTGAAAGTTTGACTTTGCTTCAATAGTGCTAGAGGCAATCCCAAAGAGAATTTAGAAACAAGAACACACTGTAGAAAATATCTGCTTGTAGCACAGTGTTTCTGTATTGAAAAGCAACTCACCAAATCATTTTGGTTTAGAATTGAGTTTTTTAGGTCCCACAGAATCCACCAGCAGCCACCAGCACTCCCAAAGCACTGACGGGATTGTCTCATACAGCACAAGAAGCAAAGAAATAACAGGGCCTGGAATGGCAGCCTCATGCTCTGTCCTCTGCAGCCAGAATTCATGCTTTTTCCTCCTATACCTCATAGAATCATAGAATGGTTTGGGTTGGAAAGGACCTTAAGATCATCCAGTTCCAACCCCCTGCCATGCGTAGGGACACCTCACACTAGACCATGTCGTCCAAGGCTTTGTCCAACCTGGCCCTGAACACTGCCACGGATGGAGCATTCACCACTTCTTTGAGCAACCTGTTCCAAACACCATCACCCTCACATCCCACCCTTCTGTTTACACTTTCTCATTGCTGCTCATTTTCTTCCCCTACTAAAGTCTTTGTATCCTTCCCACACCTCACTCTCTTTATAGCAACCCTTTTCTTTCCCATCATTCAGTTGGTTTATTTTCTCACTACAATGAATGTGGATGCCAAAACCATGCTACAAACCTGCCTGAGTGATAGCTAGTGCTGCTGGCAAAGGCAGGAACTGCAGCTAGATTTCAGGAAGATGAACACACAAAAAAAGGAAAGAAAAATAAAAAAGCAGGAGAGGAAAGGGGGGAAGACACCGGCTTTTTTTTTCAGCCCAGCTATTTGAGAGATAATTGCAGTAATTTTGTCTCTCCTCAATCTTCTCACTAGGCAAGCTTACTGAGGGAGGCAGATTTCGAGTTCTTAAAAGTGCAATAATTCACACTTCTCTAGAAGAACTTTTATTAGGTTGAAATTTACACTTGACCATTGCAAAATTCTAGGACAAGACCTAAAACCTTAAGGGAAAGAAAAAGTCAGAGAAAGAGAAACAGACAGACAGACAGACAAGGAAGATCAACCCATACAGTGCTGGGAAAAGGAGGGGGGGGAAAAAGGGGAAGACAAAGATTTGCACTTTGTCTGGCACAGTGTTTTCATGTTTTTTAAATTGTTCTGTATTTTCACAGCTTCAGCTGATATTTCTGAAATAGGGAATTTGCATTTTCTAGGTGGGGAACGCTGCCAAAGCTGTTAATCCCAGGCAGATGTAAACTTGCACCACTATATTGTGATGTGGCTCCTTAAAAACAACTTAAAAGGCTAAAAAAAAAACCCCAACGACAACAACAAAAACCCACCAACAAAACCACCACCCAACAACCACCACAAATATTCACTAACCCATATGGTCAATAATTGCTATTTAATAGTCCTCCTATTACAAACCTAAAAAGCAGCAGCCAGAATTACCAGTAGAGTATTAATAAACAGGAATGAGTTAATAGTGCATAAAGACCTTCTAGTGGAACAGTGGGGGAGTTGAATATTCTTTTCTTAAGTCAGCTGTAAGTAATTACTACATGGTGTGCTTCTGACTATTACCATAACAGAGCAATTGGACGTGAAGAATGGATAATAGTATGGACATGGAGGTATTTTTAGTATATCAGCAGTGAGGCAGGTAAATGCCCTACTCAGGCACAAACCTTTAAATAACTTTAAATAACTTTTCCTAATGAGACCTCGCCTGAGCAGAATTTTGAGCAGATCAATCTAATAAATTATTTAAAGTAACTTTATAAAGCCATGTCTGTGATATGTAAATAAGGGAAACAGCAAAAAAAAAAACCCCACCCCTCCCATGCAGGCATTAAGCAAGCAGCCAGCGTTACAGTAACTACATAATCACAGGTTTCTCTCTGGTTCTTTCAGAGTAGTGCCTTCATCGGTTTGACTGCGGACTCTGCTTTGCTCGCTTCCGTTGGCTGCTCGCGTTGAGATCTCAACTCTTCAAGGAAGAACTGGAACTGTGATTGCAGGAGTTGTGGCTTTCCTACCATTGAGTCAGTGGTCCTCAGTGATTTAATGATGCATATCATTTAGTTTAAAACATTGTTATAGGAGCATTCAGAGCTGCAGCTTCGCGTTCAAAGGACTGTCCATTATGTTCTGCAGCGGGGCTCTTCATGTACAGCTACAGGCTGAGATATTGTCTATTGACACAACATATGCTGTCATATAAAAACAGCTTGAGACTTTTGATTCAGAGAGTGGTAATTTTGTAAATGCACAGAAATATAATTTCAGGAATATTTGGAAGTTTTCAGGCTATAGGTCTTTCCCCTGCTATGTTGCTACCCAGGGCAGATGTTGATTTTTCAATTTGCAGGTTTGTTAAGCATCATGGAATGTTTTGCTTCTCAATCAAGAATATTCTTCCCATGTGGTTGCAAAGTCCTATGCCTGAAAAGAAACGCGTGTCCTTTTTGTTTCTTAGCAGCACGTGTTCTGCATTCAACAGAAGCATAAAATACATAATGGGATGCCATTTACTGGCCCAATATATACATTTTAAGTCCTAGGATCTCAGAATGCAATGCATTTGCAGAGTAGGTTTTACAAACAGACAAGAGGCAATTCCATTTACAGTGTGTCAGACCAACAATTCTATTCAAAAAGTGAGTATATACCATGCATTGGGTACCGTGTCCATCCACTGATGTGCCACTATATTGGTCAGCTAGCAATAACCTTGTAAAAGGAAGAGTCTCTGTATAAATAATTGTAATGATGAACAGTATAGCTGGTTAGAAGTATGTGCATATACGTTCCCTCTCCCTCAAACTCTTTGTTTCTCATTTGCATGCTTACTAACAGACAGGATAAAATAACTTTGGCTCCCCTAAAGACAGACATCGTGATGCCGAGTTCCCCCACAGTATTTGTTATCGTCAACAGTGGTTTATGCCTAATCTGCTGCAATGCCATTGATATTAGTCCTGTATTTTCATGCAACAATCAGATAGAGCTACAGAAATCACATTGTGCCAGATCCACCTCTGCATAAAGTTGCTGACTTCAGGGCATTTTATCAAGATGGGTTTGGCCCTTTGTAGTCTTCTGCCCCATTAAATCCGAAGATTATGTGTTGTTCTTAGTCAGTCCACTGTTATCATAATGGAGAGCTGATGTTATAATGCAGGTCAAACAAACAGCTAATTGTTCTTGGGCATGGCTTGAGTAAAAACAGAATGGAGAGGCTGAAGACGTTAATAATAGTACTTGGCGCGATTATAATAGATAGCTTCTATCAGAGGATTTAAAATCACTTTGCAAGCTTTGCAAGCGCACTGCTAAGTGTTTTTGATACTCCCATTTGAAAGCGAGACCATCATCTTAAAACCATGCTCATACATTTGGATACTGGAGCAGGGAGAGTTTAAACAATCAAGAAAGCAATCCATGACAAAAGGGAAGCTTTAGAGAGTCCCGCTAAATGAGCCAACTTGGAATCAAAGCAAAAGTTTGGGAGGGCGTTGTTAAACAAACAAGCTAAATAAAAAGAAAACAAGTAGGCAACACTGAGAGAATTAAACATGCATATGGACAAAGGTTGGGGGTTTGGGGTTTATTTGGGTGGGTTTCCTCCTCCCCCCAAATTAAAACAACACATTTGCTGCTGTCATTTTTCTGCACCACGCATCCGGCAACTGCTTTTGCAAAAGGAAGGCACAAACCTACATGTGTGGTGTCAGTCAAGACCAGGACTCAGCACAATGTGCTGGATTGCAGGAGCACACTTTGGAACTGTAAGCAGTTTCAAGTGAAGGACTGACTTCTCACATGCCTAGAAAGGGTTTAGGATATTTTTGGTACTGGAGACATACACACTTACGTGCACATTTATTAGAATATTAAACAAGAATACCCCAGGCTATCTCCTGTATGGAAAAATTCTATGGAAAGGTAGAGACTTACAGTCTTAACCAGTCAAGGCAGAGAAAGGGTGAGAAGGGAAACACAAGGAAAAGTGAAGTGTTGACGCAGAAGTCTCAAAATTGCAGCCGGAATCAAGATCACCCAAACTGACTCAGAAACTGATTATGAGCAGAATAAATCTGCAGCTCTGGAGCTGACACAGGAAAGGAGGGAGGGGGTGGTGGTACATCACAAAAGTATGAAAATAAGGTGACAACACTACTGAAAAAGTTTCAACGCACAGGAAAACAATCCAAAACTGACCTAAAAATGGTCAGAGATGAAGGCATGGAATACGTGAGAGCACAGGAGCTCAAGACAACTGTATTCTTCTTTTGGTAGAGGGCGTTACGAAAGTGTTATTGCCCAAGTTCCCTGCATCTTTCCATTCCTCAGAGGTCTTTCTGTAAGGACCAAGAGGGATGTAGTCAGCAAAAAGACGATGACAGGGGCATTAACACCTGTCTAGGTCATTTAATGTACTTATGGAGAATAAAACTCAGTTGTCTAAACTATTAGCCCGAGGGAAATCAGTTTGTAGTTCTCATTCAAGCTGTTACTCAGGATGCATTCTGTCCTTCAGAACAACCTGCAGCTAGTCCTGCAGTGTGATTGCTTCAAAAACAAGGTAATGGATTATTTTTAAGTGATTCATCAGGAAGACTGGGTATACTTTGAAGTTTTCCACCGGCCTTACACCTTCCAGCTTAAAACAAAGTGGAATCGCTGAATGTGATTTATATGTAAAAGTATTTGGGTTAACAAACTAGTCTCCTTATCCATTTCTACAACACTAAACTTCCAGCAGAATCCCCAAGTCACTCCAGACCAAAACATAACTTAGATCAAGGTATCATTCTCTCCTGTCCCTGCAGTGTCCCTTGGATATCTCTTGAGAAAGTACTGAGCATATTCAAACCTCCATCAGTGATGGGCTCAGTGCTAAGGTGTTTAAGGTCCATGATTATTCCTCATTTCCTTAAAATGGCCTATTTTTCCTTTCTTGCTCTCGAATGAGACAGTAAAATGAAATACTTTGTTAAAATATCAGAACTGAATCATCCATGCATGGCTGCAATTGTTATTCGTATTTCACTGGCATCTCAAGATCCCAGGCAAAAGTGGGACACTGGTCTCGGAGCACGTATTAAGAGACATCACCTTCCCCAAAGAGCTTTCAGTTAGACAAGAGACGCACATAGGGGAGGAACTATATCATATCCTAACCTGATATTATACAGAGAAAGCAATTTGCCCAAACACTGAGCCTTTATAAAGTATGTGATAAACTTTCAAAGGATGATGAAGGAACAACTTCACAGATTGCAACGATTCTTAATTTTATTCATCCATCTACATTTATGTTTCATATAAACTAAGGGCTGCAAAGAATCCCTGTCTGCCCCCACTTTTGCGTACATAGTCACTTAGCTTAGACACATATTTGGAAGATATTGTTTATAGAATTACAGAATCATAGAATGGTTTGGGTTGGAAAAGACCTTAAGATCATCCAGTTCCAATTGCCTGCCATGGGCAGGGACACCTCACACTAGCCCATGTCGCCCAAGGCTTTTTCCAGCCTGGCCCTGAACACTGTCAGGGATGGAGCATTTACCACTTCCTTGGGCAACCTGTTCCAGTGCCTCACCACCCTCACAGTAAGGAACTTCTTCCTTATATCTAACCTGAACTTCCCCTGTTTCAGTTTGAACCCATCACCCCTTATCCTATCACCCTTGTCATTACTCCTTGTCCCTATTTTGATAGGAACAATGTAATTACTTTGCAAGCTGAACTAAGAAGCAGATATTATTCTAGCTGCAAAAGTAACACAGCAGCAACCCGCTGATCACTAGGCAGAGGTCTTTAGCCAAGACAGTGCCTCCAAGTTTATCGCTTTGACGCCCATGAACCTGCATTAAAGTTGCTTTGACCACATTCATCTCAAATCAGCTGCTTTTCATTTATGCCTCACCTTCATCAAGACACAATATCAGAGAAGGTTGATCCAAGGGGATAAACAGTATTGACATAGTAAAGGAAATTACAGCCAATAACATTTTGTGGGTTGTGCCCATGGTTTCAGTTAACTGTTGAATAAGATCAGTAACAGGCTTAGGACACCTGTATTAGAAGAGCAATTTGGAAGCAGGGAAAGAATGGGAAGTTTTTGCAGCACTTCCAAGCAATCATCTCTTAGGAGCAATAAAGTCATGGTCTTTGCAGGTGCCTAGGTTTGGCTGTCAAGGCTCCCCTCTCCCATGTCACATGGGGTCTGGATCAACTTGTTCACTATCTGGAAAAGTTGTGTGAGGCAGGGAACACCTGAACAGAAAATTTACCCACGAATGAATAGGATTGGAGAATGGGATGCACGACCTGTATGCAGCTCTCTGCCTCACTCCTTTCAGCTTTGCTGCTGGAGTGATTCAGCCACCTGAGCCTCAGGGGTCAAACTGCTGTACATTAAGAGAAAGCGGCATTGCTTTGTGAGACCCAGATACTGAGATGAACACCCCAATGGATGGATAGCTAGGGGTTGGACAAAAAACAAGGGCTACCATACACTGCAACAGTTCCTATTTGTCAATTGGGGACCCCTAAATCACCACAACTTTTGCAAAGAGGCATCACTCTCCCACTTCAGAAAAGAATTCCCCATTCTCGGTACCACTCTTTGTTGGCCAGGAGGTCATCATGTATAACTGCCATTCACCCCATACACTGCACAGTTGTGTGTATGCTGTGTCTCGAGTCCAACTTCTGATTACACAGTGCAGTACCACTCATTAACTAAGCAAGGCTGACACCAGCCTCATTTATTGGAATATAACAGCTAAGCCTCATTTTACTCACTTGCACTGATGTAACAACTTGGAAATATTCCCACCTCTCCCTACCATTCTTTTTCTGGTTTTTCTTCAGCTGCTTGAAGCATACACATCTTTTTCCCCTTCTGCCTTGCCATCAGCTCACCTCTCCAAACACACTTTTCTTCTTCTCCCACTTAATTCATCCTTCATAATTACATATTCCCTTAAGATCCTTTCCTATTAGCCAGGTTTCTTAGTTAAGTTACCCCTAACGGGCTATCCACTTACAGGTACCATCATCCGCCAACCTGATCACATTTCTCCATGTCCTGCAGTTTGATGGGGAGTTTTCATAGTCCCTTAACTCTTCACGAGGTATCATTTTCCTGAGGCTGTCCCCAGACTGCAAAGCTTCTCAATGCCTTTATCACAGTCCGTGGCAGCAAAGTTTTAAAATGACATCTCCCATTACTTCTTTGCTTTGTGGCAAGGTGTCCAACACCATAGACTCATAGAATGGTTTGGGTTGGGAAGGACCTTAAGATCATCCAGTTCTAACCCCCTGCCATGGGCAGGGATGCCTCACACTAGACCATGTCGCCCAAGGCTTTGTCCAACCTGGCCTTGAACACTGCCAGGGATGGAGCATTTACCACTTCCTTGGGCAACCTGTTCCAGTGCCTCACCACCCTCACAGGAAAGAACTTCTTCCTTATATCTAACCTGAACTTCCCCAAGTTTGAACCCCTCGTCCTATCACTACAGTCCCTGATGAAGAGTCCTTCTCCAGCATCCTTGTAGGCCCCCTTCAGACATTGGAAGCTGCTCTGAGCTTCTCCTCTCCAGGCTGAACAGGCCCAACTTTCTCAGCCTGTCTTCACACAGGAGATGCTCCAGCCCCTGATCATCTTTGTGGCCTCCTCTGGACTTGCTCCAACAGCTCCGTGTCCTTCTTATGTTGAGGACACCAGAACTGCACACAATACTTCAAGTGGGGTCTCACAAGAGCAGAGCAGGGGTGCAGGATCACCTTCTTTGACCTGCTGGTCACGGTCCTTTTGATGCAGCCCAGCACATGGGTGGTTTCTGGGCTGCAAGCTCACACTGCAGCTCATGTTCAGTTTCTCATCAACCAATACCCCCAAATCCTTCCCTGCAGGGCAAGATCCTCAAATTCTGAGCCTCGCCCTAATCAGTTTAATGACAAAAAAGAGAGGTCCCAAGTATTTTAGCGAATGCCTCACAGAAAATATTACAGTAATTTTCAGTGTGAAGCCTTTCAAGCTTCTTGAAATAAGGGCTACACAGCTGGGAGGCGAATCCAAAGCCAAAATGCTCCCCCTGCCCCATCCTCACACGGACTGCTAATGAAGTTCAAAATTCATGGGGAACTGAGCATGCAAAATCAACCCTGAAGGCCAGAATTGACCATACTCTGAATGAGGAGACTTCTTGGAAGAAAATGTAAGATTTAATCCTCTTAAAGTAGAACAGTCAATTGATAGCCTGTTTGCCACTGAGTTCACTTATTCAACAGCAACAAAAATAATGCAGCAATTACACTCATAAATGTAATACTATATATAAAGGATTAACTCCAGCTTTTTGAGCAGAACTGGACTCTCTAAAAGCCACACAGCCTGCCTGAAAATACTAAATAAAGTCTCACTGGCACACACTATTTATTGACATTTATACAGTGCCGGCACAGAAGCAAATATTTTAACCTTTTTCTTTGCATCTCAGTCTTTCCGTCACAGTTTCTACTAATACCATGAAGCAGTTCCTAAATTCAATGCTCCTATACTATAACCCAAAATAGCAAAACCAAACCAGAGGAAAACAAAACAGAGCAGCATTTTTTTTTTTTATGTAAAGATGTAATGATCAGCAAAAGCGATGCATAAAGCCATTATTTTTTTGCTGGGCTTTGTTGTGACAGTTACCATGACTAACCCATTAACATATTTGCTGTACGAGTATGGTCATTCTATGGCCTTAATTAACGTTCAAGTGGAGAGTGCTGTGGCTTACCACTTATTAAATACCCACTACAATAAGTTCCAGTTTTAGCCTTCCAACCTCACTTAGCCAAGACACCTACAAGAACCAGCTTTCTAGCTGCCTGTAATTTTGTAATTGCTTTTTACTGAAATTATGTTGAAGCTGGACCCCCTATGTAAATGTATTTTGCCTGGTTCATCTCAAATTGGCCACCCTTAATCAGATCTGGTTGATATTTGATTGAATAAGTGGAAAATTAAGTTTCTCTCTGATAATGCTTTGCTTTTTCCTTTCATTATTTATAATGCAGGCTCTTTTTTTTCTGGCTGGGATTTGAAAGCATGCCCCCTAGAGAACAGCAGAAGACAGACACATCGGAAAGGCTGCTTTGAAAGCTAATCTACTTCTAGTACAACACACAAACAGTGCAGTTACACTAAGCAAAGCTCATTTCAAGCCAGCACTTTATTCATGAAGAAAGCAATGCGAGTTGAGATTTAATCGAGTCAGAATTAGGTTTTGTGATTAGTTAGGCTGAGCTGTTAAGGAGTAGTCATAATGATATCATCATTTCCACACACCCATGTGGCATGAGCATCATAGCGTAATGCGCTGTGTGTTTAAGCTTGTATCCTGCCAGCTAAAAGCAACCGAATCCACCTCCATCAGGCGTTCCCCTGAGTATAAAAGAGGACTTGAGTTGGGAAAAAACCCCATTCTACAAAGGAAAAGGCCACAGGAGTGCACAACTGAAAAATATATCAAAATGCAAATTTCCCTAAACTTCATCTGTGGATGGACTGAAGCAGAAGTGAGAACTTCAACAAAGCTATAGAAAAAGATGACAGGTCTGAGTTTCAGAAATTTAAGACAGCAGTAGGATTAGACACTTTGGGTTGTCTTCGCATACATTTCTTACGGGAGTTAATTCCATTTGACATGCAAGACCAAAGCAAGATTACAAAGGCATAGCCCCATGGCGAGGTGTATGCTGTAGCTAAAAGCTGGGATTTGAATAATTGTGCAGGCTTACTCCAAGAATCAGGCGAGAACAGAATGAATGGATTATTACAAGGAACTTTGTACATTTTTAACTGCTGGACTTAATAAAATACCCTGTGTGTAAGACTGGTATTATGGTCCTCTGCACTCACTCGAGTTGAAGTTTGTGGTAGGATCTATCAAATATGAGAAAAACCAGAAGCTGTTAAAAAAGAATGTGTAATGAAGAATTGGGCAGGGCCGTGCCCCACACGATTTTCTAAGGGAAGCAAATTTGGACAGCTTCAGTTCCAAATATTCAGGCCTCAAAAAAGTTAAAGAGAATTCATTTCCTGTATAAAAAGAAGCTTGAAGGAACACAAGAGATTGGACGAGGGGGCAAAAAAACCCGAGGTGAGTTTTTATTTCAGTGTTTCAGCTTGTTAGCCAGGTCATTTATTACAGAGAAAGATTACTAATCCACACATCATCTTTTTTTGAATTGACCTCTTCCCTTTGTGTCTGTGGAAGCACTTGTCTGTAAAAGGAGGTAATAGCTGACTGCTCCTTAGAGTCAGTGATGCTTAATTAACTGTCCAGTGAGAATTATTGAAATACTTATATAATTCTTATTTAGCACTCATTAAACTGAGGGACACAAATGCTGGACAATGAGAGGTTCAGGAAGGCTTTGAAAAGAGGGAGTTAGTACTCTAATAGCAAAGAATTATGAAAGCCTGCCCATTAACGGTAATAGAGCAGACCTTTCATTTTAAAAGTCACTGGCTCAGATCTAGACGACTTTGATATTTTTTAAAGAGCTCCTTCATGCAACCCCCTAGCAATAGATGCTCTCCATTTCCTCCTGCCGCTGTTAACCAGGCTGTGCAGTAGGTGCACCAAGGAGGTAAATGAAACTTCTCTACCACCCTGTGACGGTGCCGCAGTCCCACAGCCCTGTGCACCCTTGGCTGGGCTCAGCACAGCTCTCATGCACACAGAAAGCTCATCAGGCACTAAGAACGTACTAAGATAGGTAAAAAAGAACCAGTTGCAATGATCTGTACCCAAACAGTATTAGCAAAGTACACGTACTTTCTTAAAGCAGGGCTTTCCTTGCATAAAACATGTCTATGAATATCAATACACTACATTTAAAGAAAATCTCAGGTGATGATCATTTTGCCCTAAAAATAATCTTTCATTTTCAATGGGTGCTTTGGAAGCCTGCCATAAAAGGTGATGAATATCCTGATTAACTTGGCAGCTTCCAAAATGGATATGAAGAGCCTGCTGGGTACCAAGCAACAGCAAGATTCAACACCACCTATAACTTACTTTGTGACATGGATTATGGCAGTAATAGACTACTGTACAGAAAACGAGCTAAATACTACCTTTTGCAAGTCAAAAAAGAACATACAGTTGGATCTTTCATGTACAATAAAGTCTTTTCAGAAATAACTGGCTAAAAAGAATTAATTGGCCCAATTTCAGTGTGTTTCTTGTAGCAAAACTGGGGTTAGAGGCCTCAACAGTTTGTCCTCAGAAAATTTACCAACAATAGAGACCAGTGCTACCATCATCTTAGAGGCTTCAAAGGTTCATTCCTCCACAGGTGTGCTCCGTTCCTCTCTCTCATCTGTAGATTGTCAAAAGTTCTTGTATCTACAGGAACCCACTCAGAAATGAAGCTCAGATATCCTTTCTATTCATATAATGATTGATGAAACACGAGGGAAAATAAATTGAATTATGTTAAATCTCCCAGGGAAACATAATTAAGCTGTAAAGCATTCCCTTGAAATCCCGGTATTGCTCAGGCTGTGTCTCCTACTACATGATCAATAATAATATTAAAGACAATTATTTTGAAGGACTGGCACGAACTTTCAGCTTTTACTATGGTTTATACTATTAAAAGCTCAGGATTTGTTTAGCTATCAGATCTGTGAATTCCTTCTATATTTCCAGCACAAGGTTTCTAAAGAATTCTGGCTGGGGTTTTTGCTTTCTTTTTTTGGTAACTAATGCAGTTCTTAATTCTAAAATCTGTATGTCTGTATATAGTTCTGTATACATACATTACGGATACCACACTGAAGATAATACAAGCATTACAACCTTACCCTAACTACAGAAGCTGGCCAATTGCATGGATTATGCTGGTTTCGATTTCTCTTTAACTGGAATCCTAAGCATTAAATATTTGTACATGGCAGTTACATTCAATGACCAACAACATATGCCACCATCACCAAGTCAAAACATAGCACATTCTTCCAGTTCCCCAAGCAGAAGATGAAGCAAGAGTTCGGGTAGAAAAATTATGGCTTAAAAAAAATTTGGGAGCAGGAGATAGTAAGAAGAAATCTAATTTGATACTAAAAAGGAAATAGTGCCATTGATTTTCCAAAGGCATTTGCTATAGGTGGAATTTGTGGACAGAAAGGACTGGGAAAAATATTTGTTTGGTGAACACTAAGTCATATCGATGCAACAAAATTATGTAGATGATTGTGTGTTTTTACTATCTACAGATAAATAGAAATAGCGTGTGTACACAGGTATTTCAGGCATATATATTTATGAATACATGTAAAAGACTATAAATATATTCTGCTTTTAACAACATACCTTGCTTATGAAGTCTCATGCTGAAAAAAAGAGTCCCTTACATCTTCTCCAGAAATTTAATTCAAATAAAATGGTGAAAATGGCATAAAAAGAATGGCAGTTCTAAGTACTAAATTCAGACCCAGGCACTATCCCTAAAGAGTGACCAAGACTTTCATCAAATGTCATAAGCTCTGTGCTGTGGATTTTCTTTCAAAGAGAACTCTCTCTGGGCAAACAGCTTCCAGTTTCAGGAACGCTTGTCATAAACTCACATATATGGAAGGGAGATGGACTTCTCAA
Organism: Strigops habroptila; assembly: GCF_004027225.2. Lineage (NCBI taxonomy): Eukaryota > Metazoa > Chordata > Aves > Psittaciformes > Psittacidae > Strigops > Strigops habroptila. The sequence continues at coordinate 73,010,591 of NC_044282.2, forward strand.
ATGCAAAAGTGTATATTACAAAGAATACAAAAGGCTTCTGAAGAAAGTAGACATCGAATATGGAACGCTAAGTAGTATTATGGAAGTAAGAAATAGAGCAACAAGACTTAGAATACCTTGGTATTCCTGAAACTGTAACAATGCGTTTGCAGTTTAGCAAAGTAACAGGATCTAAGATGCACATAAGTTGGGTGTTTGCTTGTTCTCTTCATAACAAAGGCATTGAGAAGGCAAATTTCAGACCCTGCGCAAGAAGGAACATAAAGTCTCCCCAAAGGCAGAGGAAAGATTTCTCAAATGAGCTTCATCCTAACAAAGATCAGAATAAAATATATGAAGCAAGATGACATAATGGGCTGTTGCTTAAATGCAGGCACCAATAGTATCCTATTCTGGAAACTAGGCTGTGGGTAATTGAATGAAAGGCAAAGCAAAAATACAGAAAAGGCCAAGCTGAAGAATAAAAATGCAGTGTGTGTAACAGTATTGAGAGGAGTACAGCTCTGTAGAACTGATTAATAAGAAGAGCAGTGAACAGTACAGAGTGGATTTGCAGAGATTAGAATGTTGCAGGCTTTGTCCAAAAGATTGTATGAAATTCTTATTGGGTTTGAATTTAAATAGGGTAAAATTTATCTAACACTATTAATGTTTCCCTTTGACCTTTAAATAGATCTTCTCTCCACCCTCAAAAAAAGCCCTCATTGAAATAAAACATGTTTACACATCACTATTTTATGCCACCAGTGCAGGTGCATGCGTTCATATGCCCCCATGTGCGCAGTCTGTTGTATTACTTTGCACTATGGTAAGAAATTAAGTTAAGCCATTAGAAACAAACTGGTTTGACACTGGCAGTCAAATTCAAGTGAACATACACTTTGATAAACCCTTCAAGTCATGTTCCTGCATTAACAAGTGCAGAAATTAGAAGTACATGATTGCATAACAGGGACTTGGCAATTCTTGTTTCAAAGCTCTCACCTACACCCCACTGGAACATGCATCGTACCGTGTGGCAGCACCACCAGAGAGAAGTTTAAATCAGTAGTAAGAATTTAGTTTGTTTTACAGAGATGAAATACAAAAATGGACTGGGCAGTAAAACAGAAGCGAATATCCAAACCCAGAAAACTACAGGCAGCAACAGGACACTGAGTGGAGATGGCAGCGTAACAGTCAATGACAAGTTAATGATAGAGACCAACATTACAGGCAGAATTAAATAGGTAATGGATAGATTCTAAGGAAAAGACAGTGGAATGCAGATTTAATTTTCTGGTTACAATGATGCTTTTGAGATGTCTTTGATGTCTTCTAGACCTCAGCTACTAAGTTCTGGAGCATTTATACCTCTTCACCATAGGAGATAAGGAGTTGTACTCAGCCTGGAAACACTCACTGTAGCCACACATGGGGAAAACCAGGGTGCATTATTTCCATTAAGGTAACATATTTGCACAGACTTAAAACCAGAAACAACTGGAAAGAAAGCCACAGCGACAATGGTTCTTAAAGGCAAAGCACATAATGACTAGCAAAGAGAAGACATTAAAATATTTAAAACCACCCATGCAGTTCCCACCTACAAACAGGCTGTCAGCAATAGAAATGCTGGTTTTCAGTCCCTAACCTCTTGCCGTTTTGGAGCTTAAGATGCAGTCATAGCAAGCTAGATTTTTCTCTTCTAACTTCCCCATCTAAAAGATGCAGATTAGAAACCCAGCTCCCTACACAGTCTGTGGATGGGGACAGGCACAGAACAAAGCGAATCACCCTGTGGAGGTGACCACACAGAGCCAAAAGGATTACTTTAGAATGTGGTATATGCTCAATAGTAAGGGAAGCTATTCCCACCGCACACTCTCATCCCGGAAGCTAGAGAGCTGACCTCGCTGAGTCTTTCCTTCTGTCAGCCTTAGCTGGGGCTCCTCAAGAGATTTTGGATAATCTATGAATTCCCCTCTGGAGTTTGAGTAAATTGCAGGATTTGGCAAAATATATACATAATCTGTTTAACAAGTGAAAAGATAAAAAAAGGCTAATTTTAAATGTAGCTTTTCCTGCCTCCATGCCTGCTCACCAATGGCTTTTCCTATATACAAAGTTGACTGAAGGGAGGGGTGGGATTGAATAACAAATTGGTGTGATACAATCACATCATTCACAATCACATAATGGACTATATCCCAATTTTCAAAAGGCATAAAGTATCCTCATTAATACGATAAGTGCAGCAGTCAAATCAGTACTATGATTTTATCAGGGTTTTTGACTGTACATGAATTAGAATATAAAATGCATACAGAATTTTTAATGGGAAGGTTTTAACATTCTGTGAATGTATTTCTTACTGTCATTTACATCACATTAAAGTGAAATTCCACATAAAAGCATAAAGAGAATACTCTATGTCCTAAATTATAGTTTTTCATAGTTGTCATGTCCACATACTGGGAATCTTATTCACAAGCTGTAATGTTATCTTAAATCTGAAAAGGGTAAGGTATTTCTCTGTTTGTTTGGTATGGCTGGCAAGTGGAGTTGTCACACAGTAAGGTCAGATGGTCAGGATGAAGCCTACTTTTAGGGATGCAATTGTATTCACTGCCTGTTCTGTAAGAGGTTGCTAAACCCTGGACTTCTAGTTCTCATTCTCAGCAAGGTGCTAAAATAGTTCCCATGTTCGGAGAGACGCTGTTATCATCTTGCTTTCAGAACATTAGTTTAAAATAAAGTTTGCCAACAAGTATTTGTCTTCAAATCCAAAGGGATGCATTTAGTCTTTAAGAAATAAGTACATACTATTACAGCATGCATCTACTTCCCATTAAATTTTACCATAAAAACTAGCAATATCAGTTTTTACAATCTAACCTATTTTCTCAGATCCAGTCGTTTCATGCTGCTTCAAATTTGATTAATCTCAAAAAGAGCCTGTAAACTCAGACTTGTTCTATACTCATCAAACCACCTGGCACACAGTGAATGATGTTTCCAACCAACATATTACAGTTGGTCTGAATTCTTCTCAACTCTAAATGCTGCCAGTTAAAACATTGTTTGCTTGTTCTGATTTGGGAGGGGAACACACAGGAACCCCAGAAGCTCTTAGCAGTACTGATGTGGTGCCCTGTGCTGGGCACTGGTGAGGCTGCACCTCGAATCCTGTGTCAGTTCTGGGCCCCTCATGACAAGAGAGACATTGAGGTGCTGGAGCGGGGCCAGAGAAGGGTAATGGAGCTGGTGCAGGGCCTGGAGCACAAGTGTGATGAGGAACGGCTGAGGGACCCGGGGGGGTTTAGTCTGGAGAAGAGAAGGCTCAGGGGGGACCTTATCGCTCTCTACAAGTGCCTGACAGGAGGCTGGAGCCAGGAGGGGGCTGGTCTCTGCCCCCAAGGAACAAGTGACAGGACAAGAGGAAACAGCCTCAAGCTGCACCAGGGGAGGTTTAGATGGAGATGAGGAACAATCTCTTCCCCAAAAGGTGCTCAGGCATTGGAACAGGCTGCCCAGGGCAGTGCTGGAGTCACCGTCCTTGGAAGTGTTCACAAACCATGTAGACAAGGCCATTAGTTGCATGGTTTACTGGTGGCCTTGGCAGTGCTGGACTTGATGATCTGAAAGGTTTATTCCAACCTGGTTGATTCTATGACTCTATGCTGCTCAAACTTAAGAGTTTTTTCCCTGATGTGAACACATGTCTTGCAACCACAACATCTACACATCCTTACTGTAACCTGTGATCTGTATTGCAGCATAGCAAAAACATACAGTTACTGCTGCCTCTCTCCATTCAGCTGCCTTGGAGTACATGCAGCACCTCCGTTAGTGACCTCCCCACTCCGAACTGGGCTCACTGACCTTTCTCACTCTGCAGACAGTTGTCTTTCTATTTCACCTATGTTATTTTAGCTTTTTATTTATTTTTTGTAATACTCTGATGTTGATGAAGGCATCAACACTCTACTCCTCCCTCCCCCCATCTCAATAACTTCCCATTGGATCCACTAGCATCTGCAAGGACTTTTTTCATCATATGCAGCATCCAAACATGTGGGGGGCAGGAAGCTACGCAGCATCTAAGCAGCTGGGGGAGAAAGAACAGGAAATTTCACTGAATTTGTGGCAGAAAGCGCTACAGCTTTAGCTGCATCCCTTGTCTGTGAATTTAGAGACACTTTCAGGCCAGAGAGTAGCAAATATCAGCATTGCTATATTCAAGTTCTAGAAAGCACATATCCATGCCGGGGCAGGAATGTTACTTCTTGAAAGAACCACACAGACTGTTGCATATGATCAGTGCTGGTTTTAGTACCGCAGAAATCGCTAAAAGACTGAGGATTTTTATTTAGTCAATGCAAAATAAAGAATTTGTAGGAAGTGATACCTCCTGCAACTGTCTTTTTGCAGAGCAAACAATCTGCTACTCAGTTGCAGAAAAGAAGATAGAGGAGTGAGAATGGTACTTCTGACTGAAGAAAGAAAACTCCCTCCCCTCCTCTCGTCTTCATCCTCGACATACATATGCGCATCCAAGCCACTGCAGGTCTGCATGTCAAATACTCATCATTTCAGCTACTTTATTCCTGTGCCATATTGTACAGTTTTCATTAGGAATAATTCAAAGACCACCTCACGTGCATTTCCCAATATTGGGAATGAGGACTTTAAGGAATCTACTACTGGCTAAACAGCAGAATACCTGTTTAAAGGTCTGCAAGAAAGGACCACTTTGAAACATCGTGCTGGAATTGTCCTTGCCAAAGGAGATGCTTGTGCACTACACTCATGCAGGATGATCTGGTATATCTAGAATGTAACTAGAATCCAACTAGTTGGCACAGGGTATCTCATATAGCAACCTGGAGTGGCTGGGGACACAGGCACACTGCTCATAGTGAGAGGGAAAGGGGCACATGCCCTATGTGTAACAAAGCAGTTTGGTGCGAGTCACAGCACTCACTCTGTGCCAGCTGCATGTGTCATGTTCTGATCACACAGCTTCCTTCCTGACTCCTACCCCAAAGTGCACCTGATTTGTAAGAAAAGGACAATTCTACCCATCCCACGTACAAACTCTCAGAGATCACTTTCCCAACATTTACCATCAAGTTACTGCACACAACAATCAGAAGCCTCTCATGCATGACAGCCCAACCAGCATGGTGTTTTCATAATGATCCTCGTAACACCCTGAGTTACTTCGCTGCTCCAAGGCTTTCTCCTCCTTGCCAAAAAACATGCTGAAAGCACATTTCTTTTCCCCCACTTGTTTGTTTTTCTTTTTCAGACCTCTCCTTTCTATCCCTCCTGATTCCAAAAATGGGGGAATGAGAAAATATTTAGAGTAACTTGGGGCAAATATTTTCAGAATTATTTCTATAGGCGTTTTCTGTCAATTCCATAGTTAAAGTCAAGGAGTTACATGGCTGATGAATAACTAAAACTGATAGTCCTGATTGGGGCACGGTTCTGCTGAGCATCGCACAGATGACAGCTGACACAATCAGCTTCAACCTTGCTACATCCAGAAATCAACAACATTCAGATTCTTGGATTGTGAAAATTCCAAGCAAAACCCAGCATATTTCCATAGATGACAGCACCACCTAATTAATCACCTGAATGATAATCCAACAGGGGCCACCTTCTTTCCAAACCAGAAAGGAATCGGTGCATTACTGTGGTGTTAAATGGTGTGGTATCAGTTTGCAGTATCATCTTTGAGGTGAGATATGAAACAGAGGTCTGATCTATAATCGTATTCATAGATCATAGGGTATATTTTATAAGTGTTAAAGCAGGGCAGGCTGTACTGGATTTGATGTTGACTAACTCAGTTTCAACTCTAAAATCTCCTTTGCAATTTTCCTTGGACGTACAAGTCATACATCCTGCTCTAAAAACGTTGTGATGTCGCAGCTGATGAAGAATTCTGCCACGCTGAAAGTGCTGCATTTCTCTCCCAGTGAGTTTAATCCCACATAAGAGGGCATAAGAGACAGGACCGTTTTCAAATGTGACCTTTCTGAGGTAAGCAGTGAGACAAACACACTCGAACCTAAGTCTGAAAATGATGTTTGTGCTACTAAAAGGTTATTTTACAGTCCTTCAGTGTGAAAGATTAAATATAAATATGGAACATTTCAGGAGACAAAGCTACAGAAGCAGCATTTCATAATTTTAAATACAATCTTTCTTGTCTTTCAGTATCTTTCAGTTCTTCCTATGAATGCCTTTGGCTATAATGAGATATAGCAAATGAAGTAAACATGAAGGAAAAAAGAAAGAATTCAAAACAAATGGGTAAATCATTTTTACATGTCCAAATTGTACAGTAAGTCGAGGAGTTAGTCTGTTTCTATCAGAAATTCAATGTGCACATATGATAAATCTGATCAGCTGTTTGCATGTAAAAGATATGTAAGTCCTGTCTTGACTTGGAAGTTTTCTGATTAGGATTTTAGGTATTATTTCTGATGGCTTTCCAGATTGACATCCATGGTCTACTTTGATAATGAATACCCCAAGAGAGCCACAGAGACACGACTGGGTCTCAGGAAGCTGGGAGCATTTCAATCCAAAGATGGTTTGTTAATAATAAAGTAAGAAAAAAAGCCATTTGCTTCTTTTGCAGTGACTGCAAGCGCTGACCCTCTCTTGGTCCCTGCCTAGGCCTGTCTGAGCAACACGCAGAGTTCAGTGGTAAATTAAGAGCAAACCAGTGTTGTGAAAAAAGTGTGAATTACTTACAAGAAGCTTGGATGTTGCTACCCGGGACTGACAAAAGCACAGGCAGGAAACTCTGCTGGATATTAAAGACTATGGTAGTCACTGTATTGTAAGGTGGCTTTTCAGCACAAATGCCAAAATTGTGGACTTTTCACGAAGTTTATACCCTCAGGAAACCATTTGAGTTATCGGCTTAAAAATTAGTATGGTTTTTATAAGGCACAGAGCAGACACCATAAGAATGTGGCCCATACTTGGTAAAATCTGTCCTGTTTTAAATTCATGTAGGCTCTAAATTCCATTTTTTTTACCCCTTCAATTATGACTTCCCTGGGTATTTATGGCATATTACAGCCCAGACTGGTGGTGCAAAATTTCAGGAAGGGCCTCCAATATTCGGCCATCCTCACGGCAAGTTACTGCAGTGTCAAATCACCTGAATTTCCATTTCTGACATTTTTAAACCTAAAAAAAAGCATAGCACCTCACATTTTTGGCATTGCACAATTAAACCAGGTATTATAACCAGCAGCCCTTGTACTGTACTGTATAAATATCCTTTTAAGACAACATGGTTCTGTTGAGGCAACACAAAGGACCAGTTCTGACAAGTGCTTCACTATCTCGGTGTTTCTTCTATAGTCATGAAGGAAAAATGCATGTTACAGCAGTTTCTTTTCATGTTAGCGTGGCAGTAAGAACAGGGGATCCTGAAGTTAGTTTCGTACGTATGTAGATGCAGTAAAGACAGCATATACATATACAGTTATTCCCATTATTCTGAGAAAATAAAGGGTTAGGATTCAGCCTGATGATCTATGGAATAAAGGGAGGGAATCTTCAACAGAAGGGGATGGTGGTGTCCTTCAGGGTGTGATATGATTTGATGCAATAGTCAGTAACAGTGGTTTCTGAATTAGTTTTCACTACAGCGTGAGGAATTTTCATATAACCAGCAATAATGGAATTTTTCAATTTAAGATTTACTTTAAGAGCTTGAAAACAGCAAAGAAAGGATTTTCTACACATTCATTCCAGCCCTACTTTTTGGAACAAAATCTTGGATGTGCTCTGAGCAGTCCAGCTAATTTGTAATTTTACACAACAACCACAAGGAAGTATTTACTTGCATGAACTTTCGGAGCGAAGCTCGCTGTTTTGTCCAACAGATGAACACAGAAGTTCCAATGGAATTATGAAGATTCTATCTGTGAGCCTAGGACCACAGTCACATAAAGGTTAGGTAGTTCGATATGTTGGTTTATCCCTGGGGTTAGAAGGCCTCATTACCGCAAGAAAACATCTTCGTTTCCAATTTTTGGAAAGGCAGCTGGTGTGCGCTTGTCACTGTTCTAGAGAATAAGGCAGAGCCTGGGTAGCCCATAGGAGAAATGCTACACATACATTCCCTTGTGCAGTCCTGGGGTTACCCTAAAACAAATCACTGTCCACTATTTGGCAGCAGCTTGAAAGAAACATTACAGGAGTCCTTCTGTTAGCGTACAGCAGTTCCATACAGTGTTCTCATGATTTTTGTAGTGCAGTGAATCACTCTGTCGTAAAAATCTAATATCAGAAGAATCATTTTCCTAAAGTTTTATTACATCAAAATAAACCCACAGATTTCAGAAGCCCCACCTGCAATGCATCTCTGTCACAGAATAAAGGAATCAAGAAAATGCAGGGGAAAAAAAGTTGGAAGAAGAGGGGGGACGCACACATATAAATCTATCTCAAAGAATTTGAGGATCCTTCTCTAGTATATGTTCAAATGCTGAGTACTGTTTACTGCACCAAGACAACAAACAGCATAAATATATTCCTTATTATTCTATCTTTATTTTTTCTAGATTTCTTGATAGGCAACATGCATCCTTTGTTCAATCCTTTCTATGTCTCTCAAAGCTGAGGTAGTTCTTAAAACCTGCTGCAAGTCTTTTGTGTTAGGAAAAATAACAAAAGCTTGCTAGAATTCAGAAATACAGCTCAAAACAATAAAGCTCCACCTAAAAACTTAAATGCCCCTTTATCTCTCTCAGATATATATAGAACTGTACATAAAAAACATCAGATCTCCAGCACCACTACTGTAAACACAATATCAAAACCGACGTCCATAAAACTAATCCCTTTAACCACCACTGACTCCGAGGCTGCCCTCCTCTTGTCCGTAAATAATTCTGTCCTTGAAATGAAGACTTTGAACAATGCTTTTGGACTAATGTACAGTTAACAAACCTTTAGTGTCTCTAAAAATCATATCAAACATGAAAAACCCCTCACTCCTCCTAGCATATCATCTTTCCTTATACTTTTCACTCAAGGAAAGCTTGATTTTTGCAAGGATCCAGCAAAAGATTTGATGATGTGCTTAATATTAAGCTTATGTAGTTGCTCATTTGCTTAAGTGCTTTGTTGGATGAAGGTCAGAGTGCTTTGAGCCTTAAAGGATGAAACCTAAATTTTGCCTCCCGCCCTTTTCCCACCCTGCACATCACTAAACTAATAGCAAAATTGATTAAATCAGTGCAAAGCTTAGTGCTCAGTTTAGGACATGGGTTACCCAGTCAGTCAAACCTCTTTCTTTACCGTAACATCATGAAAGCCACAGAATCTGCATCTGGAATTAACATAAAGAGACATGACTGCTTGCTTTCTCCCATGACAGATGGGTAGTCTCAAAATTACAGGTTGGAGCCATCATTCCTGGCTTACGCGTTTAAGGTTGAATCGCATTATTACTAAGGGCTGATGTGGCTTGTTTATTCCAGCCACAATCACATGGCAGGGGCTACTTGTATCAAAGGTTAAATCCTTGTCCCATCCAAGAAATCTTTATGTGTTTACTCCAACAGGGAAGTTGCTTATGCTCAGTACCTGACAGAAATGGCCCATGGAGGAAAGGTTGCTTGAGTGAGACTATTAGTGTGAGTGGGAACTGCTCACCACCACGGCAAGTCACATAATCAGCCACTTGACTTGGAAGCCTGGTACACTCTACAGAACAAAACCAGTGAGCAATGTGTCCAGTGAGTAACAAAGACTCAGCTGCCTCTTCATCACATTTTATATCCTTCTCTAGCTACGCAAAGAGAAACGCAACACATCCAAACGCATGTGACATGTCAGTCTTCAACTCTCTTTGTCAAATGGAAGCAATTACAACACAATTAAATGACAGTCCCATGCTAAATACATTGAAATGAAAACAGGCTTTTGCAGCATCATTCCAGTCACATTCTCTAGCAGTTGGTTTATCACTTAGCAGTACTGCTCAGCTGAGCCATTATTCTTTGCTTGCTTTTTGATTAATTTTACAGTTAACCTGAACTTCTCTGATCAATCAGATCATCAGATATTCACAAGCTCAACCTTAGGAAGAGCCAGAAACCTCTAATTTAATTATTATTCAGTGGGCCCATATGAAAGTATGTGTATAAAAGCCAGCATTCATACTAGTCAACTATTTTCTTCAGTGGTAAGAACAGTATTTACACTGTGTGACCTTTAGAGAATAGAGAAGTAGTGAAAATATCTTCGGCTGCTGCTTATGTGTAGACATATGGATTCTGAGATGTTACCAGGCAGTTCATATACCTACTTAAAGAACTTTCTGAACACATAACAATTCTGATTTCTTCTCAAAGTATGAAACAAATATTCTTCCTTCTCTTATTTTTTTCCCTGTTTCAAAAGAGTTTATCACAGTGTCCCTTGTCTCCGAGCAATGTAATTCTCTGATGCTAAAAACATAAAGTCCTACATACAAAGCGCTCTGGCAAAGGTTAATTGTGAACTCAAACAATGACACACTTGATTCAAAGCACAGTATTGAAACCTGTTTCTATGCAAGCAATGACCCAAGCAGATGCAAATTTGTTCCCTGAGAAGTAGGTGGAAATGGGCACTCCTAACAGCAAAACCAACTAGAAGAGTCAGGCAGAAAAAGCTTTCCAGACAAAATCATCTACCTCGAATTCCTTTCAAGGCAGAGGTGTATAGAATCAATCCTGCCAAGTTCTGAATACCTCTCAAGTGGTAATAACCATCTCAAGGTACTTTTAAGTTCAGCGTTGCCTACCCCAACCCGTCAGCATCACCCATAATCAGGAGGAGGAGGGAGGCAAAATAAAGAGAATGAGAAAGTAAAATCAGTGCCTTTTGGGGTATAATCATGGACTGAGCAAACACGCTACTGTGGAAGTCTGAGAGCCTGCATCTCTTCACTGACTTGGACTCCCTTACTACAGGTAGTACTAACATAATACAGGGACAAATTGCCATGTGAGAATCTAAATCCTACTTTTTTTTTCCCTTGAATCAGTTACTAAACCATAAGACTGAAGTATTAATACATGACTGAGAAAGCAGTTAGTTAAAATGACACAACAGGGTAGCAATGCATTACACCAAACCTTTCAACCTGCTCAACAAAGCACACAAAAGTATGTTCCTCATACAGATTTTTTAAATAGATACAGATAGAACATGGAGTTCTGGGTTCTCCATCACCCCTAGTGCACCTTTTCATTAGGATGTAATGAACACACTGATCACTAACACTTTCATCATGTTAAACTGTTGAGACTTTCTGTTATAAGTATCAAAGACACAAAATAGCTGGAGTAAACTGATCACTCAGCAAAGTAACCCAAGTAAAATCTGTAGCCATTTTACTTACAATATTCCCTTGCAGTGCAAATATTGAAGACTTTTCAGTTGCTTGGGGACTAACACATATACAAAAACCAAACCAAACCCAAAGAAATCCCCCCCTCCCCAAAAGAGAGAATTTTCTGACATGTGCTTTGTCTCAACATTGACTTCATGAGGAATTCATAGGAAACCTCCAGTTTTCCTCAAGAAAAGAGATCGTGCCTTTCTACTACATTACAGATACAATAGTTTAATTCTCACCATACTAGCCTCAAAATATTACTCTATAAAAAATACATTTGATTTTTAAAAGTACCTATGGATTTTTATAAAATGAAGGTACGAGCACTTAAGTAAATTACAGTCGTCTGGTGCTCACAAATGGCAAGACGCGCAGCAGATATGGGCGAGTTTAAAAGATCGTGTAACTTATTTTTATCATGTCATGTGTCATCCTAACAAGATAATTTTAACAATTAGACACCGTTGTAAATTAACATCTATAATAGTTGTGTTTCCTGCCTGGATTTAAAGTGGGATTAAGGGAGAACAGTCCTTCTGCAGACAGGACCCCACTGCAAATAAGAGAGATGGACTAAGCCTATTCCCTGACAAGTGAGAAGGAGACAGGATACGCAGAGGCGGAATAATGTGAATTTATCTCAGAGGCAGTGTGCCTGTGACTACAAGTGAACAGCAAACCCCCTGGTGATCCACAATCATACGAGTGGTATAATTTCCTGTAGAGACACTGCTGTTGGTCTCACCACTTGGTTGCCTCAGCTAATCACCTCATTTGCCTGCTTCGGCCATTTGGTAAGATAAAGAATGAGGCACAAAGGGGTGGCAAAGAATGGTGGCACCCAGGGAATGAAAATTAAATGAAGATATGTGAGGTTAAACTAACAAAGGTAAATGTACAGTATTGCCTACACTGGGGTTTTTTGCCTCTGTAGACCCAGCATATATAGAAGCACAGCCCCAGTGCAATGGAATGGCTCTGACAGAATATCCCAGTGCAATCAGATGCACAAAGCTGCGTTTTTCCCCAGTAGTAAGACAAAATTCTTAGTACTGGTGTGTCTGTGTCCCCGAGTCCAAAGAAACATCAGTGGGTAGAAACTTCTGCATGTAGATGTGCACATAAGCTACAAACATGTCAACTATGAGAATGGAGAAGATGACACACAAAAAAAATTAATATTAAACACTATCTATTAGGATAGTCATCAAATGATGATTCAAAATCCTCTTCCACTTCAGACAGACAGTTCATTTGCTCAGAAAGATTCTTAGCATTAAAAGCAGAGAATAACAATCTGGCAGCATCTCCCCTCTTGATGGGCACAAGCAAGTGTGATTCTATGGCAAAGCAAGGACTTTACTCTGAACCCCTGAAATACTTTCTATGTGCCAAGTGGGGCTGCTCAGCCTGCAGGGTAAGGCCTAGTACAGGCTAGCACTGAGCGAGCAGCACAAGTGTTCAGTGGGAGCTGTGCCTTTAAACATGGTTCTTTTGTCCTGTCTGCAAGATGAATATAGTTTGCTGAAACTGAGTTTCTTTAGCCCGGTTTGTACAGGTACAGCAGTTGGCAATATCTGCAGCCAAGTTTTGTAAGGTACAGCTCTGGAAGGTACCTCATACACTAGTGTAAGTGGTAAGTAAAATAAGAAGAAAATGATGACATTCTTCAAGAAACAGCTTTAGGTCCTTGAAAATGATTATTTCGGTTTGCCTGCAACTGTAAAAATGAGTTTCAGATAATAGGTTTTCTTTTATATAGTAAATGATAAATGAGCATTTAAACATTGACTCATCCACCAACAAAGACATAAAGAACATAAAATCTCACTGTGGTAACAGGGAGTTTGAGGACTAAAGTCACCTGATTTTTCAACCTGGTGATTACACCATAAGGATGTTCATTTGTCTTTACTTCCACTCCAGTGTTCCAAAAAGTATATATATTTCCACCAAAGACAATCAACCCTTTTAGCTTCCGCCATTTATATTTCGGCACTAACCCACAAGAGTCTTCTGTTCAAAGTTCATAGGTCTTTTATGACCGTAAAGACTACAGCTGGAATATTCTGACCTCAGTATACCTAGAGAGAGCAAAAATACTAAAAGAAACCCTCCTCCAGTCTTCCCCCTCACTCAATATAGGATTAAATACCCTAAGAACAAGATCCTGTGGAAAAAAGAGTCTTATTCACTTTGATTACCAATAGCGGTTCACACAATCGGCTCCTCTGTTGGTCTCAATGTGACAGGAATGAGAAGTAAAATCATTATGTTGGGCCCAAGAGTTTTCAAATAGGAGGGAGGAGGAATCTGAGCCAAAATAATAGAGTATGAGGAGGGAGTTTTGTGATTATTAACATGGAAGTTTTCATTCTTCCTAGAAAATACCTCTCCAAAGCTGTACAATGAATAATGATACGAGAACTCCAACGGCACAAACATGAGTTCACCTCATAATAACTATTATTTAACAGATCAGCTGAATTTTAACATTTCAAGAGACAATCTGTGTTCATGGTGAGTCAGAGGTATAATTTCTTGACAAGGTTTTATTTCAGTTGTCTCCTGCATTAAGGAAACCAGAGGAAGGAAGCCATTAAGATTTTAGTGTGCTCCATGCAAGGAAATCTTACGTTTGGTTTTTGGAGGCTTTGGGCTGGGTTGGTTTGTTTTGAATCAAGAAGAAGATTACTCAGTTCAATAGCACAGCCTACATTTTACATTTGCTGGTTTGAAGTATAAAATGTGTTTTTTCACTTTCCCACTAACCTACCATAGACATGCTTGCCTAAAGTATATGCAGCAATTTGAAAACAAGTCAAGATCTTAGCTAATTTTAGCAAATATGTATTTTCAAGTAATAGCACACCTTTTGCATTTTGTTCATCAAGCTCTTTGTCTATTTTCTCCACTAAAATGGATTCCTCCTACTCAAATCCTTGGCAGACAGACAATATTGCTGCAAGTTTTGGAAGTGCCCTGCACATGCCAAACACTATCACAATGAAAACAAACAAATGACTTCTATTATGCAGACATTTCAAAGTAGAAATTAATTCATACAAATGCTTATGGACCTCTCCACTGCAAACTTGCAAAAGAATCAGTCAATGAGGAAGTTAGAAAGAACATGATTTGGTTCACGGATGTGATTTTTTTTCCCCTCTGTTGACTGATGGGTGAAGAATATTGAGCTCATGTATTTGGTGAGACTTGCTTTCTAGCATTCAAAACCTATGGAAAATAGTTGGCTGCAGCTCTGTGTGAAAGCTACTACGTCCTCTAAATGGTTTCCTGTGATCTGAATACTGAAATAAAAATAGAGCAAGGATGCTGGAGAGCGTGTAAATTAACCAGGGTCTTCAATCACTGGCATTCCAGCAGTCAGAGAGTAATTCCTTAATTGGAGTGAAAGTATAAACGAAGGATAGAGTCAGCATGAAAAGGGGCAAAACCACAGTTCAAAGCGGAACATGCTCTGTAACATCTACAGGCAAACTTTTGTCATTGCAGTGGAACAAACAGGGCATGTTTGACAGTAACGTGAGAGTTCCAGCTTAGCTTTTCACTTTCTGTTGCAGGACCCTTCATTTAAGGTGCTTATAACTTTACCAGACTTTAATAGTTTGGGTCAAAATATCCTCAGAATGAATTGCTTGGTAAAGTTTAAGCAAACCCAGTAGGCTTGTTTCCTCAAACCATGATAAAATGTTGATGTTACAAATCAAATCAAAAAGCCTCTCCAAGCCCCACCTGCCTTTCACCAAGGCCTCTGCCTTCATGCTTTGAAACGCTGACTTGAATTTTGGCAAGGAAGTCACTGTGAGATCAGAATTTTGTCTTTTGTTGTCTCTAAAGGGGGGATAAAAAAAGCTCCCCCTATTCAATGGAGCCTTAGGCTTGGCATCAAAAAGTTTCCCTGAAGATTCAGCCTGCTTTGAGGACATTTCAGTCTAGGGCTGCCAGGGCAGTGCAAAATGGCAGTGCCATATTAGGCTCTTCTCCCTTTGTTCCCAGATTTAAGGGCTGAGAGCAGGGAGCCTCTGCTTTCCATACTCCCCTTTCCTGGCCCTCAACACCCCGAGGCTATTTTTCTGACCAGAAAGGTCTTTGTGCAGCCACCACTGCAGGGAACACTCCCCAGAAGAGCTGCACTGAAGCGAGAGCTTGGGCTGAAGCACAGGCAAATACCCATGGCATTCCTTCTGGCTGTATCCTTGCCTCATCTGTTATGAAAGAGAGTGTGAATCAAAAATAACTGGGCACGTGGGGCTGTGGGCACAGGGATCCCCACCTCTATTGATACAGACATTTGAAAATGTCCAGTGAATAACTCAGAGGTTTCAGCAGCTTTAATTGTGGCATTTCTTGCCTTCAGAGCTTTGTAACCTTAGCATTCTTCCAACATGGGTTTTAAATGTAATATCCTACTTGCATTTGGAAATGAACAGCCACCATCACACCAGGTTTCCAGCCCTAGTCACTCCCATTTTAAAAGATACACCCTAAGGACTGACATACATAATTCAGGTTTTGGATCACAGTAACCCCTCTGAAACCTGCTGTCTTGGCTGTCAAAGAAATTGACCTTTCTCAGTTTAAAGGTGCTTTCTCATAGGAATCCTCTCAAAACTTAAAGGTTTTTAACATCCATCCAAGAAAAACAATATCTGAAAGTCTTGTGGACTCCACTTCTGGGCTTCTGAATATATTAATTTGTCATTAGTAATGTTGGGGCTGCCTAAGGTCTTCACTTGTCCAAAGGGTAAGTATCTCTATCTCTCACATCTTCTACACAGAAATCAATAAAATACATGCATTTAATAACCAATTCAATAAATAAGAGTCTTTAAGAATTCCTTGCAATGTAACCCTGCATTTCAAGCCCTTTTCGTGAGACAGCTTCCACACACAGTCTCCTTTTACAGCTTATATATACAATCTCAGTCATCAGACCATTTAACTAAGGCTGAATGTTGTATGTAATTATACATTATACCCCAATTTTCCAAGATGCTGAACTTTGGAAACTTTTGCTGACTTTGAAAATAAGACCTAACTGTACAAATAAATGGCACGTAAGTCACTCACTACGTCCTTTTCACAGCACGATAGCTACATGGTTATATTATACTTTCTCTCCCCCTATCTGCACTCATTTTTGCTGTTCTAAAATTTCCATTTTGTGAGAGAGGATAATGTCACATTAACTCAAAAGGATTTCAGTGACCAGGGAGACTAAGAGGCTCTGGTTATCCCATACAGTGCCCAAGTATGGAACGAAGTCATGCTGGGCCATATATACATATATATATAAAAACCCATCAGAAACAGGGTCCTTGTGAGAGCAACTACTCCCATGTAAAGTGTGAACTGCCTTTTGCCAGTTCCTTCTGACTCTGGAGAGAGATGACCCTGATTGTATTTTTACCTCAGACATTACTGAATTACCTGAAGTTATAGGAGAAAATGACACCCTTTGTCAGTGAGAACACTGGTTTTGCAGAGCAAGCAGCTTGCAGAAACAATTAAATCCACAGAGAAATCCTGCAGATGTTGAGCAGTCTACAGAGAAAAGCCTTAAAGAGGAATTCCTCTGCACAAGCCTCTGTTCCCACACTGCACTGACACCACATCCTTTTGTCACCTCCTCCCTTTTGCTAAGAATTCATCACAACACAGTGATGAAATGACACGTCAGCTAATGCTGGCTGCCTTAAATCCCCTGGCTGTTCCTAAGGACTATATTGCAATGAGAGGGCATAACCACAGTCTTCAGCAGAGTGTCACCAGGCCCCTCAAGTCAACTGGAAGCCTTCAGCTCTGCTGCCTCAGATGGCCACCAGTGTTTATTAGCTCAGGATGAACATCCCCACATCTACCTTGCTTGCAGTCATAGAGCAAGCTGAAAGACAACGTATCTGCTCAGAGCCTAGATCACAAAAAAGACTATGTGGGTGTTTCTATTCCCTCCTGTCACAATCCACTGCTTAAAGATAGTCCACAATCTTGTAATAAGGCATCTCAAAGTCCTATAGGGAAGAAAAACAAATTAATCAACTCCTGCATTCATCTCTTCCAATCTCATGAAAAGCCTTAAAAAAAGCTTCTACTACCAATAATAATAAAACATCAACAATAATTTTAAATAAATAAATACAAGTAAGACTATGCCCAAAACATCTGACTTTCACAAAACTTCACATGGTTTTTGGTTGGGGAAGCACGGGGAAAGGAAGTGCATCCACAGAAAGGAGGTTGGAGCACTGCAGGCACAACTAGGAATACCACGTGCCTGCTTGACCTCAGCCTTCCTGCTCTAGACATACAGAGCAACTTACAAATGATCACACAGATTCAATTTTTAGCAACTAAAAAGGTTGCATTTTAAAGATTTCCTCTTTATCTCAGTAAGTGACTTTTTACCACGGTTGCAAGTTCAGAGAGCTTTTGACAGATCTTATAATTGGTTTTCATTTTGCCATTTGGAAGTTTAAAAAGCAAACACAAACACCCCCCAAAACCAACAAAAAAACCACCACACACCCCCCAACAGATAAACAGGATATTATCACACAATATAGCAAAAGTTGTTCTTCTTGGCTCCCCCTCTTTTCACTCCCTCCTCCCCCAAATCAGATAATCACATGTAACTCGTCACCATTACGTCAAACAAATTATGCTCTGTTGAAGCATGAAGAGGTTTTCTGGCAGTCCTTTGAGCCCAACTGACCTCATTTTCACTTGACAACAGGTATCGGTAGGTGTGATAGCATTATGGTTTGGCTGTACTGAAACTGCACCTCAGCAAACCCTTCTGATGTCACTTTTCAAATAAATATTTGTAACTTTTATCTCGGAAACTCCCAGGTTCACTAAACAAATACAGTCTCTGAATATAAGACTCTTTGTCCTTTATTTATTACAGATCATCTCCCTAGTACGTTACTTAAAAAGACTGCAGAATAAAGAGAGAGCGTGACGAGCTTTCAACTAAAGCACTTAAACATAGACTACCTTTTAAAAGTTAGGGTTTTTTCTTGAATAAATTGATATAGTCAAGCCATTTAAACTGCCGGGTCATGTCTATCACTGGAAGAAGCATGTTTCTATAAAAGGGAAGTATAAGTTTTGTCACAGAACATCAATACTAAAAAATCACTAGGCAGACTGCTTGGGTGAAACTCTGGATCTGCAAAGTCAATGGCATAAGTTCTATTGACTTCTGCGGAGAAGTCACCCCCGTTCTCTCCAATGACACTGAACTATGGATGTGCTCTGGGCACCCCAGAGGTGTAGGGAAAAGGTGAACATTTTGGTCTTTTCCTTTCTTTCACAACACTGAGTGGCAAGACAGAGTCATTCCTGTAAAAGCCTGATTCATTAAAACACTACAGCTTTTTAAAGGTACACTGTTAATGTGTTAGCTACAGGTACAGAATTAAGTTTTCACTGGGTAAAAATTGTTTGCAAAGGGTCTTTTTTAACGGTTTTCCATTTCCTTGATATGATTTAAGCCAATGAGCCAAAATGGCCAAAACTTTCAGCAGTCCTGTTACTGGGTACATGCCCAATTCAAATACAACAGCCACCAATTCAATTTAAATTCAAATTTTCAGGAAAAATGCTTAGACCTGGGCCTTTGCTTCAAAGCCATCTCTGTACAAAATATTCCCCCCAAAATCTTCTAGGCTGAACTCAACTTGAAAGACCATGATCTACAAATGTACTCTGTATTTTCAGGGGAAACTTGCAAAACATTATATGAGCTGCTGCTGCTTCAGTGATGGAAAGTACAACCCAAAGACTACAGTGGAGCCATGCACATGATGTTAACATCCATTACATTACTGCACCAGACACTGAGGTCTAGTAATGTTCAGTATGCCATAGAGCTTCCTCTGGTGGGATGCAGGATGAAATCACTGTGGTCAAGCAGAGATCTATAGAGGAAGCTTTTTCTTCCAAACTCCCATGAACAATGAAATGCTGGAGAATAGCTACAGCAGGGGCAGTTTCTAAGATATATAAAGGTTTAAACCCCTGGTGTATTGTGCTTTAGTACATCTAACTGCCATCTTTCAAATTAAAAACAAAAAACAGGGAGTGAACTCTTACATTTTCACTACAGAGATCTTTTTTGCTGTGGCATGAAGCAACATACCAGGTTTAACCACTGAACCCCAGGATGGTAAAACCCAATTACCTACTTCACTTACCAAATGAGAGTATTAAGTGTGGTAATTCTGTAGGAAACAATGTTGTAATATTGTAGCAACAATGTGTGAAAGCTCCGGGTAAGGCATTAATAGAGGGAAGGTCATATTATGGTAAAAAGAGATCAGTCTTAGACACTCTTCCCCCTACTACCATAACCACGCACCAGGACATTTGTACCCAACCTGTCTGCATTGACAGCTTTCAGATGTTAGTGTTTGTGCTCACATGTGGACAGGATCCCGTGCAATGAAATAGAGAATAATTTACATAGAAGGTATATATAAAGTAATTGCAAAAGTTAACCTGATAGTCTATGTTTATCCCCAAGAAGGAAAAGGGACAGAAAGCAAAGGTACAAGAAAGAGATCAGAAAGAAGAAAGATTCCACAGTAAAGGTCCAAAAATTCACTTTAAGGGCTCCTGTATTACCAAAATAACCACAGAAAATAAACAAACATATGCCACTTTCCCTAAGTTTTCATGTAAATTTCTTCTTCCCCAGACATACTTTGTCTCCCTGCATGTGTTCATCCTCTTTAGTTCTTCCCTCCTTCCATCTGCTATGTCTTTCCTCTTCTCTGTCCATCCCCAATCCTGTTGTTTGGATTGATGCCACTAGTAGTACCACAGTGGGACAAAAATATGGACCAAAATATAATTCACAGCCTTCTCATACACAGACTTCACTTAATTAGGTCTGAATAAGACCTGACCAGCCAGAAAGGCAGTCTCTGAGCCAGAGTTGCCAGCAAAAATTGGTGCCATAAGTCAGCCCATGGAATAACATGTGACATAGCATTTTGTGACAGATGTGAGACACACATCTGTGCTTCAGATGTTCGAAAACAAATGCAGTTGTATTGTCTCTAGATACATACACAGATACAGCAAAGAGGCACAAAGTCACCAAAAGCCACCTCTATGTGTACAAGAGCATAATTTTGTTTGAAGTATTCAGATAATTATCCACACAGACCTAAGTTTCCTGGTTCATATTGATAAACATTTTCAACCTTGCACTTAGATGCACGAAAAGGAACATCTCAATTACCCTGGCATTGACAATGAGTATGTATAGATACACAGCTACATGAACACAGGGCAGAGCATCACCCTCACTTTTCATATCTAGGAACCCAAGAGAAGCTTCTCTACAGATTTTAGAAGGAGCAGACATTAACATCTGTACAAATAACCTTTATTCCATTACTCAGAAGCCAAACTGAGAAGTAGTATTATCATCCTGATTTCAACTCCTGAGTTTCATGCTAAATTATGTTTTACTTCTCTTTTGCTTTCTTCCAGTGCTCTTGGTCCTACTTTTCAACATTTACGTGTTTCCATGCAGATAACTCTGAAAACTCGAGTCTTTCTATTCAGATTTTAAATGAAAGGATCATATATATTAATAGTTGATTCTCTTACACGATTGCTGGCTATTCCTAAAACTGAAGCTATTCGTAGCTGTAAACTTTCCTTCCCTATTGTTGCTTAACTTCAATGACAATTTCAGATTAAAATTAATTCACACGATTAAATAAATTGGAATATTAAAAATAGAACTATAGAGTGATAAAAGCAATGTAGATATTTAAGATATAACACAAAGTTTTTAATTAAAAACACAGAATCTTCAATTTGCTCCTAAATAAAACAGTAACCCT
Organism: Strigops habroptila; assembly: GCF_004027225.2. Taxonomy (NCBI): domain Eukaryota; kingdom Metazoa; phylum Chordata; class Aves; order Psittaciformes; family Psittacidae; genus Strigops; species Strigops habroptila. The sequence goes on from NC_044282.2 coordinate 73,031,891, forward strand.
CAGTTGATTGATTCTAGGAGTGTTGCTGATATATCTTGTTATAGTGGCGTGAATCACATATTAATTAACAATTCCAGTAATTAAAATGTTTTTATTCTTTAAAGATATTAGAGATTGAGCCAAATATCTATCATACGTGAGCAAAATTTATGGTATCCAGCACTGAAGGAAATTTAGTGCTAGAGGAGATTTAGTCTGGCTAGCCACTACATATACCTTGAGGTGTTTTACTTGCTATATGATGGTATGTACAAACTGAGTTCATCTATGAGACAAATCCGTTGTTCATGAGGACATTTCCTACGTAATCCTTACAACTAAAGGTAAATGAAATCTCTTCCATGTTTACAGCAATCCACAAGCATTTTACAGCTTCTGTCCAAACTCAGTGTTTCTGTGAGCACCAAAAAGCAATTATCTGCGTGCAGAAACATACCTGTACAGCATTGCTTTCTCATCCTTAGAGAAATTAAGAGTTCCTTAGTGTACTTCAGCAATTCACACATTTATTTTCTTCACACACATAATACTCATGCCGGTAACACCAGAAATACATATTCTGTCACTATAGCTACTAAAAACATACTCTAATCTTTCTAATTTATATATAATGAGCACCTTCAGTTTGTCCCCCTTGGATGACCACACAGGCTGTGCCTTCCCCTGTGGTGTTATCCCGCTGTGTGCACTGGCCAGCCCTGGCTGCTCCAAGGAGACCTGTCGCCCTTTCCCACAGCTTCTCCTTCCCCAGACCCCATTCTCCTTTACCAAACACTTTCTCCTCACTTCTATGTTCCAGCCCAGCTGCCGTGGACAAAGCTCACTCAGGCTGGTCTCCCAAACACCTTTTACGCACAGACTTACTTCAGGAATCCAGTTTCCAACAAAAACAGTTCAGTGCCTTTCTCTGCCTCCCCAGCTTGAGTATTATCATTTGTGTGTTACTTTTGTTTTCCTTCTTTCCTTGTTTTACTAGTCTTCTGCCAGCTTTATTTCCACTCTGCTTCAGAGACCACCCCTGGCTGTGGGTTCTAGATGGTTCCAGCTGCGTCCGGAAGCCCCACCCCTCAGCCCCAAAATGGGCGCCTGAGGGGAGCCGGGGTGAGAACAGACAAAATGGCGCCCGGCAGCAAGGGGTGAGGGAGGGAAACCCCGTGAGAAACAGCCCTGAGAGACCAGAGGGGAGAGGAGGAGCTCCAGGCTCAGGGCTGAGACCAGAGGGAGCAGTTTCACCTGACTGGCAGCAGTAGAGATGAGCATATATACAATCATGGAATGGTTTAGGTTGGAAGGGACCTTAAAGCTCATCCAGTTCCAACCTCCTCCCATGGGCAGGGACACCTTCCACTAGAGCAGGTTGCTCCAAGCCCCTGTGTCCAACCTGGCCTTGAACACTGCCAGGGATGGGGCAGCCACAGCTTCTCTGGGAAAAGTCTGTGCCAGCGCCTCAGCACCCTCACAGGGAAGAACTTCTTCCTTATACCCAACCTAAACTTCCCCTGTTTCAGTTTAAACCCATTCCCCCATGTCCTATCGCTACAGTCCCTGATGAAGAGTCCCTCCCCAGCATCCTTGTAGCCCTTCAGACACTGGAAGCTGCTCTGAGGTCTCCACACAGCTTCTCTTCTCCAGGCTGAACAGCCCCAACTTTCTCAGCCTGTCTTCATACAGGAGGTGCTCCAGCCCCTGATCATCCTCGTGGCCTCCTCTGGACTTGCTCCAACAGCTCCATGTCCTTCTTATGTTGGGAGAATAATGGGACAGAGACCCTGTAGTGCCAGCCCAGGCTAGTACACATAAGCGAAGTACATTCAAGCTAATACATTTAAAAAAAGAAGGAGGGAAAGAAATGGGGAGGGGGCGTAGTTATGAAATCATTGCACAAGTTTGGTATCTATCCCAGGTTTCTTTGAGATTCTTGTCAAAAAAAAAACCCCTCTTGAACACCTTGACAACTAGCACATTACACTGTCAACTCTAAACTTCTGATGAAAAATACATATGTACATAAATATATATGTCACCCCAAGGAGTATAAAAGTATACTGGTACTATATATTTCTGTGCACAGGTTCTCGCAAGTGCTAACCACAACAACAGAGACTTTTTTGTGCACCCGCATGTATTCTGGTTTGTTTAAGTCCAGCAGGAACTTTTGCTCTTATTCCAAACAGTTTTCTCAACAAACCACACAAAAATCAGCCACCCTTTCCTACAGTATTCAGGATCTTTAATATTAGCACACATCAGATATTCCCTTGCACTGTCTAACCACAGTACACAACATAATTTCAGTATTTAAACCTTCCTCCCAATCTGGGTTGCAAACAAGGTATTTCTACGTTAGAATCTCTACATTTCCACACTGCGATAACCTTGCTTGCGTGTCTATGTTACACACCGGAGATATCTTTCATTTCTCCTCAATGGGAAGAGAATGGCTCAACTGCAGATCATAGATCTTAAACAACTGGAGTCAAGTTGCAAAAGCCTGTGTTAGCAGGTCAACAGTTTGAACTCCTTTCTCTACACATCTTCACTTGCCATCAGGTCAACACAAATATTTAAGGGCTGAGCGCAGCTGTGAACAAAGCAAGCCAGTGCTGGTGAAGGGGCACGAATTCTTCCCCCTCACACAATGCGTCTCACACATACCACAGCAAAGTTCCTGAATGCTGGGGCTACTGTCCCTCTACTCAGACAAAATCCACCTGATGATGGATCCATCCCACGGGTCTGACGAGTCCTGTGTGCTTTATTTGCTGGCAACGTTGGATGCCGTCAAAATCTCTCTCCAACCCTCCATATTTCTCATAATACTTCTCAGCAGTTTAAGTTTTATTCCTACCAAATCTTGTTCCCTGATGCTTCCAAAATAGTTTTCTATCACCTTCTGGCAGAATATTTTTCTCCATTATGAAAAGGATTACATATATTCCTTAAAGTAGCAAGCATTTAGAATAGTTCTGCCCAAGTATTGTCAATCACTATGTGAAATAAAGGGAATCTGGAATTCCCTCAGCAGTAGCAGAGCTCCAAATGCCATAGTTTTCTTAACTTTCTATACATTATTCTGGGCATCTTGCGCTACAGAAATCTGGGGTCTACAGACTAGTCAGATGTAGAAAGACCAGCTAAACACTGGCATAGAGACCTGTGATTTTGCCCTTAACACACTGTTTGAGAGAAACTTTATCCAATACGCTCCCAGCCTGGATCCAACTGCTTGTCTTAACTCAGCAGCGCACTGTAAGGCCTACACAACAGCATAACTTTGGGATTCCCAAGGTGTGCCTATACAAATATTTTAGTTTGAATCGGGAGTGTTTTGAAAGCTAAGGTCCTTTCCAACCCTAACCATTCTATGACTCTAACCTGGAGGATGCTTTCAGGAGCATATCTCATGCACTTTGCTACTGGGAGATAGCTTGAGACACCTGACTAGAGTAAACACTCACGTAAATACCTGTTGAAGCAACAATTATAGTTCTTTCCTTTTCCCCAGACTTATCATCAGCTAAGAGTAAGTAAGAAACAGCAGGAGGGTCATATATCATGCACTGCTTTAACAAAAAATCTGGACTTCAGGCTCCTGGAGCTAAGGAGAAATTCCTTAACTTCCACCAGATGTAAAATACATATTTTCCTTTCAGGACAGTTGCTGGAATGAACGTCTGATACTAAACAGCGAATGCTACTGCAGGCCTGATTTCATCCAGTCCCCAGCATCCTCTAAAAAAGGTAAACAAACACTATGTAGAGAGGATTAATGATCACTAACCGATGTTTTCTTATGAGATCTGGGATAATTCAGTGAAGACTGAAAAGACGAGGGAGGCAGAAATTAAACTAAACACTACTTTCACTGACCTTACATGCCTGGAGACTTGCTTTCATATATGACCTAGGTGCCATGATTAAAGAACACAGGGGAGGCAGAGCCCCACTGCAGCTTTCAAAGCACACTCATGACATTACAACACTCAGCCATAACAGGAGAAGACTACACCTGGATCGAATGGATTCTTACTGACCATGGTGCAGAAAGTTAATGTAGGAACTAGCCTCTGCCTGGAAAAGAGGCTAGACTTGTAAGTACCACAAATCAGGACCCAGAAGTCTATATATATACACATATGTATACATACATATATATATAGGGAAGTATCTTGTGTCCACATTTCTCCACAGCATTCTGAAATCCATTCTCAATCCATACTCTCAAGTATAGAAATCTTTCAGTTTCACTGATGTTAAATAAAGGGAGCAGAAAATATATCTTCGAATCATTAAAATAAAAATATAAGGTAAATCATTAAAGCACAGAATTTTGTACCTGTCCATTATTCCCTTTACCTACAGACTTGGGGGGAGAAATGCATATATGCAAACACACATGCACAATGGTGCCAACCCTCTTCATCTGATAATTTCAGCCAATAAAGCTGTGAAAATGACTAAGTCCCACCTTCAAAGCTATCAATGTTATTACAGATGAGTCCCTCTCTTTTTCCCACTCTCTCTCATACACACACATGCACACAGATGAGCTGCCTGTTCTATTTATTAGACTCCTCATACACAGAGAGCAGATAGCTCATCTGCATTTTATCAGGTGTCTGTATAATTAAAGCTTATTGCAAACAGAGATATTATTGGTATATTTTATTACTTGTCTATGAGCAACCGAACAAAGTAAGAGGCATAAATGAATCCAGTTTTACAGTACTTTGCTTTAAACAAATGTCACTACCCACACACACACACCTAATTATCAGTTCTTACACATTCTGCCAAATATCAAGCCTATAGTTCATAAGCCAGACTCACGACAGGCAGTAAATATATTCTCCCTAATTTAAAATTTTATTGCAAAATACCCCCTGCACTACGTTAACCTACACTAAATCACACCAGGCAACGCCAGCCTCACCAGTGTTTACTTACTTATTCAAAACACAGAAAACACCACAAATTCATATTTCCAGAGGTCTGTACTAAAAGCAACATAGCTGTATGTACAAATTTGGAAACAACAGTGCAGAATGAGAGAGTAAAGCTGCAAAAGATTAGCCAAAAGCCACTTTGTTATTTTTAATCCCATTTTTTAAGACTCTCATTCAGAGCGCAGGATCTGCACGAGCCTGTCAGAAGTTCCCCAGCACTTCCACTAGACTGTATTAAAATGTAGATTTTTACCTAGATCAGGCAGAGCATTTCATAACCATGATCCACTGTACTGTTGGGTGGGATTGTGTTTAGCAGTGTAAGTGACTGAAGGCCACCAGAGATCTCCATAACAAAGAAGAGTGTGCTCAGGAATGTGTATGTAAGTGAGGTCGCTGGAAGGAACTCAAATTCAAGTCTCCGGCTTCTTAGGTGAGTGTTTTGCCACC